>NW_027496491.1:0-136726 GCF_021521415.1 Bidens hawaiensis
TTGTTGAGAGTGTGAACAAACGGATCTTCGCCCAATGCAGATCCTCAGTGCGAGGAGCAAACCTGAGCTTCTTCCTCGCCATTCTCCACTCTTTGGGTACTTAATCAATCCGGGGTATGTGCCTGCTCGTGGGGATGAGTTTAGGGACCCGGCACCACAACAGGCAGGAGCACCTCAAGCTATACCTGCTGCTCCTGTTGTGTCACCGGAGGAGAATGTGGACCTTGATGCAGAATTTGGTGGTCAAGGCTTCTTTGATATGGATCGGGTGGATCCAGAGGAGAACGTTCAGGTCACGGTTGAACGTGCTTCGACTGTGAATGTTACTAGGACAGCTGCTACGGTGGCTGGTTCTGATTCTGATGATGAAGTGGCAGAGGCGAGAAGGATTATGGTAACTCGAGAAAGACTACATGGGAAAAGAAAGAGAACAGATGATGATGACGAGTCAGACTATGAGGAAGAGGGTACAACAGTTGATAAAGAGGTCAAGAAGGGAACGGATAGGTGCTAGGATCAGGAGCCGGTGAGAGCTCTAGGGTGGTACGCTTCACTCCACCAGCACTATCCGGTATGACAATGGTTCCCTCATCCCTACAGGTTACAAGGCCAAGCGCTACGGGTGTTCCCGTGGTGGCTACCTCATCTACATTTGGCCTCCCACCCACTACTTTCCAACTTTCGACTCTTGTGATCGTTCATTGCCGCCTCCGACCGTTACTCCATCGGAGGTCGTGGCACAATTTATAGAGTCGACTGTTGTGGCCACTGCAGGGCTATCGTGACGATACCACCTGCGGTTACGTCTATTTCTACTTCTGAGGTCCCGGTGACATGGGAAATCCATCCTCAGTACACTCAAGACATATCACATATGAGGTTCGATTTCGATGCAACCCTCTCAGACTCAGAACGAATAGCAGCACTTGAACGGGTCGTGGCAGAACAATCAAGGGTGAATCTTATCCAGACCCAGGCTATTCAACGCCTAATTGCAGAGAATCAGATGCAGTCGTCCCTGCTGGTAGAACATGGAAAGATCATAGATGCTCTGAAGGAGTTCTTGGCATCTCAGGGGGAGACGAGCTGTAAAGGAGATGAGTTGAGGACCAAGAGAAGGAATGATAGAGACGATGATCCCAATGCGTCGAAAGATGCTGGTGGTGAGCTACCAAGAAACTACTCAACCTCTTGGAACTTCCACAACTCAGGGGGAGTCGACAACTGCAACTGGTGGTGATGTAGTGTGGTGGTGGACGTAGAGGAGATGGATGATGGTTTGGTTGATGATGATGTATTACCGAGTGATGTGATAGAGAAGATTGGTGAAGAGATTGTGATTGATACAGAGATAGAAGAGGGAGAGATAGTAGAGGAAAATGTGGAGCATGAGATACCGCAAGTCGAGAACGTAGATATGAGTCAACGGATTGGGAATGATGAGTCTGAATGGGAAGAGCAGCCTAGGTGGAAGGAAGGCTATGCTCAATGGTTCGTCAAAACGAAGAAACCGGCGGTCCCTACAATGTTTAAGAAGAGTTACAACATTAAAGGCTATGCTGAAGCGAAGAAAGGGATTATTTGCTGGATCTATGATGAGCAGTTGAGGCTCTTCGTGATTAAAAGGTATGACGGTGTTCAGTATTTTAGAAGGATGTTAAGATCGTTGAATACACTGCCGGAATGTGAAGTGAAAGACTTAGCCAGATTGGGGTTAATCAATCGAAGTGACGATAATATGGCTAGAGTTATTGGGAAAATTGTTTGGAAAGAGAGTATAAAAGAGAAGAAATTTGAGCTGTTAAAACCACAAAAGGGAAAACTTGTTGAAGACAAGGATAGAGGTTTGAGAGCTGATGGAAAACCTTGGATGATTATGAAGTATAAACCGATCCGGTGCCTTAAAGAAGTACCGATGAAGCTAATGCCCAAGGATGTGCTTAAAGACCTAAAGTGGTGGTTTGTAGATTGTGAGACAGCTGAGGCAGTGATGGAAGACGAGGATGAACAAGATGTGCTAAGAGTTTACGATCCGATGCATTTGGTAAACTTATCGCAAGCTGATCTGCAAGTGCTCAATGAGAAGAAAATCTTTTATATTCCTGCTTGGAAAGACGAAGCGAGGAAATATCAAAGAGTTGTCTCGGTTTGTGTTCGAGAAGGAGTGCATGCTTGAAGATAGAAGGTTGAAGATTACAAGACACGTGTTTGAAGCTAAAGAGATGAATCTACTGCCAAGGGGGAGTCTGTTGGTGCATGATGTCAGTAGTTCAGTGTCTAGTGTCTGTAATCGCGTTTGTAATGTTTTATGTTTTGTATAAGCGAAGTTGCTAACAAGTTCGTTGATATGGGCGAACTTGTTAGACAAGCGAAGTTAGTGACAACTTCGCCTGAACATACCAGGCGAAGTTGTCGTGTCTATATAAGGTTTAGGTTACGGCTTATTCGAGATCAGTTAATAGATTAATAGTTTGTGTATTCGAGAGAGAGAGTCTGTAATCAAGTGATCTTCGTATCACGTGTTTAAGGTTGGTATACAACGTGTTTGATTATCATATCGTGTATTAATCGTATTGTTTTCTATACCCGTAACGTCTTACGTAGGGATTCCGCACCTACGTAGAACGCGATATCTCGTGTAGATCCGGCTGGGAACCTACAGTGTTTAGGGTTTGTATGCGGTAGGAACAACCGTAGGGTTTTGTTGCATGATTTATTGGAATAAGTACAGCAGTTAGACACCTTCTTTGAGACCGAGAGGTGATAGGAATTTAGGGTCATCTCATTGCCTTTATATGCTAGAATAAGGATTGCGCGAGAGCGAGTTCGTTTCTAGTCAGGTTTAGGTGTTTTGAGTGACTAGTTGATCTATTTTAGTTTAAGTTGAATTGTTCCTCTATCCTTGGTTGTGTAGTATTCATTTCCATTAGGGTCGAGTGTTGGTGAGACCGAGAGGTGATCCTTCATTAGAACACGTAGCAATTGTTTCCTGGTTTGGTCGTTTTAGGCGATTTTGAGTAGTTTAGGCTTGTTGAGTGAGACCGAGAGGTAATCCAGTGAGCCCGAGCGATCCTTAGTCGTGTCATCTTTAGGGACCGGTATCTATATATCATTCAATCCATTAGCTTGTTAGGCCTACAATTTGATTCAGACCTAGGTAGACGTTTTTCTCCATCATAAGTTAACACAGTTAGTTTGTCGTTAAGTTTTCTATTTTTGGTAAGTTTTGTCAGTCAGTCTAGTTAGTTCAGTTAAGTTAAAAGAAATCAAAAATCAATTAAATATTATTCTAAGGTAGGTCTTGTCTAGGGTTAGTAATCGTTAGCGTCTTACGTGTCCACGTGTTCGATACTCGGACTTCCTAGGTCTATACTATTTGCGATCGGTACACTTGTCGGTTGTGTATGGTTTTAGGATTTTCGTTTTAAATTTAAAGCTTAGTTGTGAGGGTCATTTTTATAGGGTTATTAGACACACATCAAGTTTTTGGCGTCGTTGCCGGGGACACGGTTTTAGGCGTTTTGAGAGCAATCCGAGTTAGGACTTACCTTTTGTGCTACTTGTAATTATTTTTGTTTTATTTTGCTTATTTGTTAGAATAGTTTAGATAATATTATTCCTAATTATAGTTCTATGCGACAGACTCGATCTCTAGGACCACCCGACACGGAAGCATTTTCCGAGCCAGAGAGAGAGTTTCGTGAGAGACTTCGTCCCGTTTCACCTTCATCCACTTCTTCATCCGTTGACCCCGACGATAGGGATAGGATCATGGGCGACATTCCACCACCGAGGAGGACAGTTGCGGACCGGGCCCGACCGGCCAATGCTGGCGCGAGATCCAACATCGCACCACCCGCCATTGGAGTTGCGATGAACCGGCAGATCCCGTTGAACATTCTGAATACCATTGCTCATTCTGCTCAGTTTCACGGGTTGCTACATGAGAACCCGCACTCTCATCTCACCCGCATCGTGCGTATCTACGACATTTTCCATTTTGCGGGCATTTCCGAAGACGCCGTTAAGCTCCGCGTCTTTCCGTTTTCTCTCGCTGATCAAGAAGTCTGTGGCTCGAGTCCCTCCCACAGGGCTCTATAACTACTTGGGCTGCCATGCAGACCCAATTTCTTGAAAAATACGATCCTCCGGCTAAGGCCGCTCGTTTGCGTAACCAGATACATTCTTTTCAAATGGAGGACATCGAGAGTTTTTACGAGACCTGGGAGCGATTCAAGAATCTATTAGCGTTGTACCCGAACCACGGCTTGCAAGATTGGGCGGTCGTCGAGAAATTTTATAATGGAGTAACGTACGCGACACAGAGTATGCTCGACACGGCGGCGGGAGGAAATTTGTTGACGACAAAGGACCCTGATGAGTGTATCGCTTTATTCAATGGGCTAGCTATGAGTGGATACCAGAGACCACCCGCCAGAGGAGGTAAGACCGTTGATTCCATCTCACGAGGCATGCATTCAGTGGACACGACCACCGCACTGACGGCACAGGTCGAGGCGTTGGCGAAGATGGTGAAGGATATGCAGACGAAGAGCAAGTTGTGTGAGATATGTAGAGGGGGACATGATACCGTTCAGTGCACAGTCAGTTCCCAAGAGGAGGCTGTAGACTTCGTAGGAAATCCAAACCGAAATCCAAATTCTTTCAATTCTTATAATTCGGGATGGATGGGAAATCAGAACTCCAACTGGAGGAGCGGCAACCAGTCCGGTTTTCAGCAACGCCAGAGTTTATTTTAGGATGCCGGTGAGGGAGCAAGCAGTGGGGAGAAGAAGCCCACTTTGGAGGAGATGATGGCGCAACAAACACAGATGCTGTCACAGCTTATGTCACGAAAGGATTCCCGACACAAGGAGACGCAGGAGAAGTTTCGCGATCACGAGCAGTTCATGAGGAATCAGGGAGCGTCAATTCAGAGTCTCGAGCGGCAGATGGGAGAGATAGCGAGTAGGTTGAACGAGAGGCCGCAGGGTTTACTACCAAGTAACACTGAGCAGAACCCAAAGGGTTTCGCTAAAGTTGTGCCAACGAGGAGCGGTCCAGGGGCACGAGAGGAGCCCGGGAGTCAGCAGAGAGGAGTCGTCGAGGAGCCTGCAGTAGTTGTAGAGGAGCAGGTGGATGAGGAGATTCAGATGGAGTCTCCACCGGCCCAGGTGCTTCGGAGAAGCAGCCTAGGGAGTTCAGCACAGGCCGAGAGACAATAGCTACCGAGCGAGCCGCCGAGAGTCTACAAGCCCAGAGAACCATACCCTGGAAGACTCCACCGAGACAGAGATGAGGAGCAGAGTTCCAAATTCCTTGATCTTTTGAAGCAGCTTCACCTTAACATTCCATTCCTTGAGGCACTGACTCTGATGCCTAAACACGCGAAGTTCCTCAAGGATATCCTTTCGAATAAGGAGAAGCTTGCTGAGGTTGCTTCCATCCCATTGAGTGCCAGCTGTTCTGCTGTCTTACAACGGAAATTACCTGAAAAGATGGCCGATCCAGGGAGTTTCACGATTCCCTGCATCTTGAGTGATGATACGGTTATTCATGCGCTGGCTGATCTCGGTGCCAGCATTAATCTCATGCCGTATTTTGTGTATCGCAAGCTGGGTCTAGGCAAACCGAGGCCTACCCGGATGAGTATCCAGCTTGCTGATCGTTCTGTGGAATACCCTCGAGGGGTTGTCGAGAACATACTGGTTCGTGTCGACAAGTTCATCTTCCCGGTGGACTTTGTCATTCTGGACATGAACGACGATGATAGCGTACCACTGATTTTAGGCCGACCATTCCTTGCCACTGCACAGGTGTTGATCGACAGCTACGAAGGTAAGTTGATTTTGAGAGTTGGGGATGAGAACGTCACCTTTGACGTTAGACAGTCACTGAAACACCCCAAATCTGCTGAAGACTCCCTATACTTTATTGACACCATCATGGAGCATGTTGGGGATTTTTTCAGCGAGATCTGTTGAGGATCTACCTCTGACACTCAGATTCTCGATAGGGACATTCCGGAGATTGAGATGGTTGCCATGACCGATCAGTCAACAGAAGATGACGCCGAGTCACATCACCCTGAGTCTGAAGTGTCTACTGAGATTGTACGTGACGATCCGATGGACCGACCTTCTGTCGAGAGCCCCCCTCCTTCCTTAGAGCTTAAGGAGTTACCTGCCCATCTGGAGTACGCATTTTTGGATGAAGAGAGGAAGTTGCCAGTTATTGTCACATCTGCTTTGACGGAGGTCGAGAGAGAAAGATTGTTGAGGATGCTTCGAGATCACAAGGAGGCCATTGCATGGAAGATTATCGACATCAAGGGTATCAACCCTTCGTTTTGCACGCATAAAATCCTTATGGAGGATAATTATAGGACTGTCGTTCAGCCGCAGCGGTGGCTTAATCCGAAGATGTAGGAGGTCGTGAAGAAGGAGATCATCAAACTCCTTGATGCGGGGATCATTTTCCCCATTTCCGATAGTTCGTGGGTTAGTCCAGTCCAAGTGGTTCCCAAAAATGGTGGCATGACTGTCGTCACCAATGAGAGGAACGAGCCCATTCCCACTAGGACTGTGACCGGTTGGAGAGTCTGCATCGACTACCGCAGACTGAATGATGCCACGAGGAAAGACCACTTTCCTCTACCTTTCATTGATCAGATGTTGGAGTGTTGGCAGGTCAGCAGTACTATTTCTTCTTTGATGGTTTCTCCGGGTACTTTCAGATTCCTATTGCTCCCGATGACCAGGAGAAAACCACGTTTACCTGCCCATACGGTACGTTTTCCTATCGACGTATGCCGTTCGGACTGTGTAACGCTCCAGCCACATTTCAGAAGTGCATGGTGGCTATATTTCATGACATGATCGAGGACTCCATGGAGGTGTTCATGGACAACTTTTCTGTATTTGGGAGCTCTTTCGATCGGTGTCTCTCCAACCATGAGAGGATGTTGGCCCGATGCGTTGACACCAACCTAGTTCTTAACTGGGAGAAGTGTCACTTCATGGTACACGAGGGCATCGTTTTGGGGCATCCTATTTCGAGTGCGGGGATAGAGGTCGACCGAGCGAAGGTCGATACCATCTCTAATCTTCCCCCGCCCACTTCCGTGAGATCCATCCGGAGTTGTTTGGGTCATGCTGGGTTCTATTGCCGGTTCATTAAAGATTTTTCTAAGATTGCGAGACCCATGACCAAACTCTTGGAGAAGGATGCCCCATTCGTGTTTTCTGAGCAGTGTATCGAGGCGTTTGATATTTTAAAAGACAAACTCGTTAACGCCCCGATCATGATTGCTCCCGACTGGTCGCTTCCCTTTGAGTTGATGTGTGATGCGAGCGACTTCGCGGTCGGAGCGGTTCTTGGACAGCGGAAGGATAAACACTTCCACCCGATTTACTGTGCGAGCCGGACCCTGAATGGTGCATAGGAGAGTTACACCACCACCGAGAAAGAGCTTTTAGCTGTGGTGTTTGCATTCGATAAATTCAGGTCCTATCTTGTTCTGTCCAAGACAATTGTGTACACGGATCATTATGCCATTCGTTATCTCTTTAGCAAACAGGATGCTAAGCCACGTCTTATCTGTTGGATCCTGTTGCTTCAAGAGTTTGATATTGAAATCCGTGATAAGAGGGGGGCCGAGAATGTGGCGGCCGATCATCTTTCGCATCTTGAGGGAGCTGAGTTAGGAGAGCCGGGGGTCAGGATTAATGACCACTTTCCGACAGAGAGTCTTATGTTTGTTTCGGCTCAGGATGAAGGTTTCCCATGGTTCGCTGACTTTGCGAACTATCTTGCTGACGGGTACTACCCGAAGATGTCTTACCAGCAAAAAAAGAAATTCTTTGCTGATGTTAAGTTTTACCTGTGGGACAACCCGTATCTCTTTCGTATTGGTGCTGACCAGTTGATCAGGAGGTGTGTTGACATTAAAGAGGGATGGCAGTTTCTGAGCCATTGCCATGTTGGACCGACAGGAGGTCACCACGGTGCGAGTTTGACGATGAAGAAGGTGTTTGATTGTGGTTTTTATTGGCCTTCGATTTTTAAAGATGCGCACGCGTTTGTGAGGAGTTGTGATGGTTGCCAGCGGGTCGGCAACATTTCTCCGCGAAATGAAATGCCCCAGAATGCTATTCAGGTTTGTGAGGTTTTTGATGCTTGGGGCATTGATTTCATGGGACCGTTTCCATCTTCGCGTGGAAACAAGTACATATTCGTGGCGGTCGACTACGTTTCGAAGTGGGTTGAGGCTAAGGCCTTACCCATTAATGATGCCCGAGTTGTACTCCGTTTTCTCAAGAGCCTTTTTGCTCATTTTGGTGTCCCAAAGGTGTTGATCAGTGATAGAGGAACTCACTTCTGCAATGCGCAGATGGAGAAGGCGTTGCGTCGCTATGGGGTCACCTATCGGCTTGCAACCGCCTACCACCCACAGACTAGTGGGCAGGTAGAAGTGAGTAACCGGGGGATCAAACGTATTCTTTAGAAAACGGTTGGTTCGAATCGTCGGGATTGGTCCGACAAGTTGGATGACGCGTTGTGGGCCTTCCGTACAGCCTACAAGACTCCGACCGGTTCCACACCGTTTCGGATGATTTATGGGAAGGCTTGCCACCTGCCTGTTGAGTTAGAGCACCGTGCTTCTTGGGCCCTACAGAGGGTCAACTTCGATATGTCTGCCGCAGAGATCACTCGTTTCCACCAGTTGCACGAGTTAGAGGAGCTGAGAGATCACGGGTTTTGCCCTTATGTTCATGATTTTCCCGGTTCATGACGTTTTCTTAATGATCGCGTTTTTGGCCCGAAATGTCTGATACCCGGTCTTTCTAAGCCTAATTAAGCACTAATGTAATCCGGGTTTACCATGTAATGCAATATTATGAATAATAATAACATCAATATTTTAGTCCAAGAATTTCAAAAATATGTGTGTTATAATTTATTATGTTCAAAAAGTTCCTTTCTAGCGTATAGCAAATACTGTGTAAGTGTTACACGGGCAGCAACCCGGGTTAAGCTAACAATCCAAATAAATTCCCAAAGGTCGGGAATGACTTAAAATAATACAAGTAAAGAGAAAATATTAATGTTAGGACGTAAACATAATTCTAGAATGTTCGGTTCGCAAAGACGAAACAGTAAGTGAACAAAAGCCGGTACCGACACTGTAAGGACCCGAAACAAACCAACTCCAAAAATTTACATCTTTATATGGTTTCGAAGCTAATTTTATGAGGAATTCAAATATGTAATCGGTTTTGCATATAAATAAGCCTAACTAGTTAAAAGTTATTAAATATGACAAAGTAAGGTTATTATACAACTTTTATAACTTATTTAATAAAAAAATATATATATAATACCAACACCCCCCCCCCCCTAGCCGTCCACACCACCACCACCTAGGACTAGCTTTGATATGTTGGATATGTTGGGAGAGTTCCAAGTAAGTTATACACATGCAATTGAACAAGTGTCCCTTTTGCTTCTTCTATTTATCATGTCTTCTCTTCCCCATACAACTCCAATCCCCAACACAAACCACCACCCGCTCCTCCTCCCTCTCCCTCTCTCTCGGCCGCACACACTCCTTTCTTTCTCTCTTACACTACACCATCTCCATCACATCCAAAAACCCTAAGTTTAAACCCAAGAAGATGGACTAGGAGCAAAGTAGGAAGGATGGAAGCATAAACAACCACTTAGAGCCACCAAGAATCACTCTCTTTCATCTCTCTTCTAAACCCTAAGGTAAAATCCGAACCCTAATCTTGTTCTTCAAGATTTGGATGCAAAACGTTGTTCTTGCATCTTGAAAGGGTTCACACAAGCTACTAAACCATAAACCTAAGTGAAAATGGAAGATTGAAACCCTAAGGTATGTGTGTGCATGAAACTGTGGGTGTTTGTGTGTGTATGTGGAACCCGAAACCCACATGCACATGCAAACACACATGCATACCAATCCATTTTCATCTTGGTTAAGCTCAGTTTAGTGATTTAATAGCATAAAGGACTTGAAAATGGAACTAAAAATGGAATAGGGTTAGGATATAGAGAGAGAGCCGTGAGGTAGAGAGAGAATATGTATGTATGCATGTCAATGAATGTGTATATGGATTACATGCATGTATGTATCATGGTGATTAGTATTGTTTGCATGCATGAAAAACTACAACATAAACATGGATCTTGAAAATAGATTAATGGAACCAATACATTAATAAACGAGTCACTAAGTTTCATATAAAAACCAAATGTAAACACCTATTATGTTCATGTCATGTATATAACATTCAAGATTACAAACATGCAAGGTGAAAATTTTACATGTAATGCATATTAAAGAGTTTTTGAAAAATTAAAAATATAATAAATACAAAAAGAATGAAATCTGAATTTTTAAGGATACTAAATGTTTTAAAACATTGGAAAATGATATTTAAAAATAGGTTTAAATGCATAACAAAAGGAATGATAAGGAAAAAGTTAATGCATGTTTATAATTAATGAAAATACAAATATAAATAAAAATTATAAATCTGGAAATTTGTAAATATTTAAATGTTATAAAAATGAGATTTAGTATAAAATATGATTCACATGCTTTAATTGGTTCAAAACGAGTATCGGTTGCTTAACTAGTCGAAAACTCGGCTTTTTAACACAAACCGACAAGGATTTTATGAGCTGAAACAAAACAGCCCCTAAACCCAAAATTTTATATATATTACACATTATGTCAAGTATAATAAGGCCAAGATGGTAAGACTTGGCAAAAAGCGATTCGAGTCGCGAAGGACGACGCGAAAAACGCTAAAACGCTCGTTTTGTTAATAATTGAACAAAACCGTCAAGAATACATTTTTACAGACTAACTTGTAATATATATATATATAAACTTTAACCATAAAAACTAAAGTTTTGTTTATAAAGATTTTTAATATAATAAAAACATTGATCGAATTGACGTTTAACGAGAAACCGACAAAATCGGTAAAATGTCTTATAAAATCCTAAGGAATTGTAAGTGTAGAAAGGACTTAAATAAACAAGTAAAATAAAAAGGTAATTCCATTATATTCCAACTTAAAATATTATGTTAATATTTAATAAACAATTTTGAGGAAACTTTGCTTAAATATCTTATCAATGCTAAGTATATTTAAGTGTGTATAATAATAAAGAGACATATGTATATATACTTTCATACACATAAATTGTTTGCATATATGTGAACATTTATAAATACTTTTGATGTGTGCTTGAGTGAGAATAAATAAACTAAAAATTCTAAATAAGTAAAACTTGGTAGAACTAAAAGAGCTAGTGTGAACACTTAAGTTGGAAGAACAACTTAAGGACTTTATGGGAAATAAATTATTAAAAACGTGTACTAAATGAATAGGACACGAGAAGGGAACAAAACTGACAAATAACCGTCGAGGTGAGTTTCTCATAAATCCCCACTGTTTTGACACATTTAAATGATTTTATAAATGTTTTGGGGGAAGACACATTTGGGTCAAAACACGTTTTATTTTGACAACTGTGGTATTGGAATGACTTTAAATTTGACCAATATGGTCGGGCTGTCGTGGGTAAAAATCGGGAACAATTCCACAGCCTTATAATCATTAACTGTTAAACAGACATATAAATATAGATAGATCTATCGGGGTGACGCCCTATCATCACCGGTCGCGCCGGTGGGGTAAGTGATAAATATTTCGATTGTTGTACGCTTTGATTATAGATTTAAGGGAGTCATACATTTGTTATATTCCTAGCTAGTCTATAACTATCACAATTGTTAAATAAAATGTTGAATTTTATGCACTTTCGCTTCTATAGTGAAAGGGGGGCTAAATGGTCTCTTGTGGTAAAGCGAGGACCAGTGTGAAAGACTTGAATAATTTTCGTGTGTAAGAAAATGATAGTGGACCTTGGCCAATTAAAGGCAAGGTAATAAATTGAGAATGTTGGTCATGTGTGGACCAAGTGGCATAAGCCGATAAATAATAATTGGTAAAGTTTTATTAAATTGAGAACTCACCAACCATTGTGTTGACGTATATTTTAAACGTGTTTTCAGGTAAAGGAAAACAGGGAACTTCGTGAAGGAGGCTTGGGAAAAAATAGAGATGTTTCCACATCCCACCAATTGGACATAAAATGTTAAATAATATGTACTCTGATAACTTAAACTTTGGTTTAAATTAATAAATGTTCAACTTGTATATTTATAGATATGTGTGTGTTTAAATATCGTGTGGCTAATCGGCGTCTGTCACCACCCGAAACGGCTTAATTAAGACTTCTGCTGCTAAACTAAGCTAAATTAAGCTAAGTTAAGTTTTCGGGGTGTGACAACCCGCGACCACCTCGTCCTCGCCCTCCTCCACGTCCACGACCTCCACGAGTGGACTCACGATCGTTGTACCGACTACTTGAGGATTCAGACTTTTGAAACATAAGCTTACCTTGGGTTTCGGAATGCATGTCTTCTTCCCGAATTCGCTCCTCGTATGCTTTTAAACATCCCATCAACAGTTCTGAGATCCAAAGTTTGTTCAAGGAATGCAACAATTTGAATAAACTTTCTTCCGGGTAGACTTGAAAGGAACTTCTTGACTATCTTAGTTCCCTCAATCATCTCTCCTAAAATCGCCTTAGACGCCGTACACAAGAGTTTCACTACAAACTCATCAATGGTCTCCGTATCTTTCATCCTCATACCATCAAACTCGTTCATGAGAGTTTGCAATCATGCCTCCTTAACCCGATTAGTCCCCATATTACGCGTCTTAATCGCGTTCCAAATCTGCTTGGCTGACTCAAGATTACCCACTTGCATAATTGTCGCTTTCGGGATCGATTGATAAATCAACGTAATCGCGACGTTGTTTTTATCATCATCGGTTGCACCGGATCAATAGTATCCCAAACCTTATACACGTTCAAGAGTACCTTCATTTGAATAGCCCATACCGTGTAACTGGTAGGGGTAAGCATGGGACTTTAGAACGCATTCGGGTTCCCACTCCCACTCGTCTTCATTGTTTCTTTATCGCCCATCGTTCTTCATCAAACAAAACAAGTTGATCAAACTTCTTTAAACTAAAGAAAAGATAACTAAAACCAACGTTTTATTTTTTTTTATTCCTTTTCTTTTTTTCTCGATTGTATCGTCTGCCCACTAAGGATCCAAGAGCCTTGATTTTTTTCTTTTTTTTAAACAAATATCAACCACACCTTTTTTGCAATCTAACGTGGAGGTGGGGTTTCGATTTTTGCAAATTAATCTAGAACAACTCTTTCAAAACTCCGTTCCTTTGCAAAACGGTTTACGATTCAACACACCAACTGGACGCCGACCTTCAATCACTCGTAGTTGATCACGAGTTTGGTCTAACGCGCTTTATCACCGGAAAAGAACTTGACCGCTTTGATACCAATCAAGAACGAATTAATAACGGAAACACAAACAAGCACACAATATTTAGGGTAAACCTCACGCATTATTATAATCAAGAAACTAGCACAAAACTTGAATACAATAATCCCTCTTACAATTCCACAACTCTAACATGGCTATTTATTTATAGGAAGACCATAACTTGACTAACAAGTAAAGCCCAATTGTAACTCCATAAATCTATTACATTATTAATGAATTTCATAGGCCCAATAGGTCTAACCCGGTCACCTACACGTGACGGACCTAATAAGATAGAAATTTCCAACATCGTGATGCAGCGACGATAAGTTATTGATTTCTAAGCTTGGTTTAAAACTGTTATTGGGCATCGATGTATTCTTATTCTAGGAGAGGGGAAGAACAAAGTTAATCTTACAATAGTATTAAAATGAACTCATTGGTTGTATTTATACATAAAAAAGTATGAAAATGTGGGTTTTGACAGGATCCATCAGCGGATATATGGCGTTGGTGGTGCCCTAGTTTTTTTTTTTTTTTTTTTGTGTAGTCTTAGATTAACAATTTTACAATGTTTTATTGTGAGATTTAAAAAAAAAATCAAAATTAGAGAGTATTTTTCGTGTTTTGTTTGTTGCATTTGGAAGAGCTGAAGGGGGGGGGGGGGGTATTATTATTTACCTTGATTAACATGTTAATCAATTAAAATAATGTCAAATATAATGGTTTTTGTAATCCAGAAAAACAAAGATTTTATCATCATAAAGAAAACAGAGAAGGACAACCATATCTATGCAGCCATAAGGTCCAGAGTGAAAGCATTTGAAACATGGAAATGCAAGATATCTATTTACTATTTTGATAATAATATATAAAGTATATGTGAGCATTGGAGGCTTTTGGTTTGTGGCTAGTATGATGACAATTCAAAAAGAAAAAGCAATAATTATATACCTTTAAATTTTATGTCCTAATTTTAGCTGAATACTCTATGTTAATTGACTAATTATTTTCCGCTATTCGATACTAAGTTTAGATATGTTTAAATAGATATCGTCTAGTTTGAAAAAAATAAGTTAAATTTCGGCTTGTTTACAAATCAAGCAAGCTGGGCTTGACTTGTTTACAGACCAATCTAAACATGTACATGAACGGACCTTAGCCCAGCTCATGAACTTAATTCTCAAAGTAAATTAAGTTTACTTAAAACATATATACCAGCCGAAAACTTCTTGCAAGATACATCTGTGGAAGCAATAAACTGATACCCTTCCATCGAATAACAATCTTCATTAGTCGGAAGTTCTTTCACTATCACCGCAAGCTCCTCATCCAGAGGAGCCCCCCCACCGCCCTCGTGGTAGTACCAAAACGCCGCAAAAGCCGAACAACACGAGAACATATAAGCTTCCGCGTTATCATACACCATAACATCTTGAGCAACCGGACCCATAAGATAATCAAAAATAACCACCACCTGTTTAACCGATGCCGAAAGTGTTGAAAGTAAGTCGTTAAAGGGTTGGCGGAGATGCATGGCGGATTGGAAAGCCGGGATGAGTTGTGTGGGGAACTTGGTGGCGGCGGTGGGGTCGGGTGGTGGTGAAGGGAAGTGAGGGGTGGGGTGGTGGTGGAAATGGATATTGGTGGAGAGTGAAAGTGGGATTCGGGTGTTCGCTATAAAGAAGTGAGATGCTTATTACAATGATGCAATACAATGATGAATTTTGAATTTAGTTTTTGTATCAAACTAATGTTCATTGTATTTGTAGAAATTATGGATATTCTTTATATTAGACGTCTTTTAAAAGCAAAAATATTGAAATTTTGTTTGATAATGAATTATTGATGCTAGCTGTTAATAAAATTTGAAGCAAGGGGGTCTACAAGTAGGAAAAAGAGGCTGTTCGTTTGAAAAGAGTTAGCCAGGTGACACTAAACAATTTTCAAGAGGAGGAATTGGAATTCAGAATTGATTGCTTGACTTATGTCAAAGAGTTTGAGCTTTTAAAATTTCACGTTGTTAAACAAAAGTCATGGGTTTGGTGGGCCATAGACGGTGATGAAAACTCGAAGTACTTCCATTGTGCCCTAAACGCTAATTTAAGTAGTAATCGGCTGAATGGTTTAATGTTAGATGGCGAGTGGATATCGAACCCCGTTGCTCTGAAGGAGTTGTTTTTGGTTTTCTATGAAACAAAAAAAAAATGGAGGAGCCTGCAGAAAATAGGCCAAAATTGGTCTCTTCCAATATCAATCGATCGGATGTTGGGGAAGTGAATTCGTTAATAGTCCATTTACGGTGTTGGAAAATAAGGAGGATGTATGGGATTGTGACAAGGACCGGGTTCCGGGCACGAACGGGTATAATTTTAAGTTCTTGAAACGGGTTTGGGGGTGTTTGCAAGAGGACTTTGTTAATATTTTTGATGAATTCTTCGAGGAAGATTTGTTTAGTTTCGAGTGTATATCATTTTTTATACATTAGTTCCCAAGGTTAAAGACCCTGTTTCTTTAAGTGAGTTCCAATCGTTTAGCTTGATTGGGTACATGAACAAGGCGATCTCAAAGGCGTACGTGGGTACACTTAAAAAGGTGATAGGAGGCTTGATTTCCGAGGAATAGTCAGCTATTATTGCTAATCGTAGCATCTTAGATGGCCTTTAATCCTTAACGAAGTGTTGGCTTGGCTAAATATATCGAAGAAAAAAGGTATGGTTTTCAAAGTCGACATTGATAAAGCCTACGCTTTGTTAAATTGGGGTTCCTTGATTCGTCTTGCAACAAATGAATTTCTTGCGAGATGGCGTAGGTGGGTTTCGAACATTTTATCAGACAGGCATGAGTCGGTTTTGGTAAATGAATCGCCCATTTGGTAACCATTTATCTCTGTTTCTGTTCCTTATTGCTTTGGAAATGCATACAGGGTTGATGAAATGGGCCACTATTAAATTAAAGGACTATTCCACGGGCTTAAACGCCACCCGGAGGGTCCGTTAATTTCAAATTTTTATGTTGGATGATGTGGTATTTCTTAACGAATGGAGTGACGGTAATTCCTTGAATTTATGCAGAATTCTAAGGTGTTTTCACGTTTTATCGAGGCTATGTAGAAATTTGTCAAAATGTCTTGTCTTTGACGCTAGTGTAAAAGCAATTATGGCAAACACACTTTGGTGTAAGGTTGGGGAAATTCCATTTTTCAACTTGGGACTTCAAGTTGGGAGAAACGTGAACGAGATTAATGGCAGGATCCGGTGGTCAAGATGTTTTGGTTGTCATGATGGAGAGCAAAAAATCTATTGTTCGGGGTCGAATTACGGTGTTGAAGTCGGTGCTTAATACCGTACGGGTATACTGTTTCTCATTTTTTTAAGGCTTCGGAGGCAGTCATTGAGAAAGTTGAAAAGTTGAGAAGGTTTTTTCCTTTTTTTTTTCCCAATCTAGGGAGGATCAGAGGAGAAGCTAAAATCAATTGGGTGGCGTCGGATCGATGAATGACTCCTATTGAGTTTGGTTTTTTTTTTTTCTGGCATTGGCCGGTTATGAGATACAAATCTTTCCTTGTTATCTAATTGGTGGGGGTGGGGGTGGGGGGGGGGGGGGTTAAAACAAGAAGAGAAGTATGTGGTTGGCAATCCCCATGAAGAATGGGAGGAGAACGTGGTTTTGGCTGGATAGCTGGGCGGGGTCAGTGCCTTTAGGCACCTGATTTCCTAAGGTTTTTTCCTCGAGATGTCCAAAGATTGTTTGTTAGCTAATAGCCCACTCATGTTGGACTGTTGGATTTGCGGCCAGTGAGAGTGGGTTAGGGAGTCTCGAGTTTGGGTTAGATTGAAGAGTTGAGAGGCCTTCTACAAACTTGCCAAGGGGTTTCACTGATTTATGAGGAAGATTGAGTTCTTTGGTCCGGGTGACGCCTCTGGTATATGTAGCTTGTGGATCTGGTGATTTAGGATTGTTCTGGTTGTGCGTGATGGAAACAGATTGGCTGCGAGCCAATCGATCGAGCAAACACAAAGATATAAACGATAAGAGCAACAAAACTATGATTCCGGTAAACGAATTTTATTATAATGAAGATTACATAACTTTGTCCCACACCGAAGGAGCCCTCCCTTAGGTGGTGGCACAAATACAAAATAGATCGATACAAACAAATAAGGACTAGTTCCTTATTTATAGATTCTTGAGCGGTTCGGTTCAACAAGCTGCCACTCGTGAACTAATACGTGTATTTTCGGAGATACCCATGAAGATTCACGTACACAATTGTCTAGCTTCGCATAATGGATTTAGACCAGATTCTCATACTCCAGCGTTAAGTGCAGAGGTATAGGGGGTCTTTTCACAGGATTCATAACAGTTGGTAAACGCTGGGGTAACAAATGGGTTCATTGCAAGGGAATGCAGACTTCAGGTGCCCATCGTGCAAAATTGCCACCGTGGGTTCTCAAACTGCCTTAGGGTGATAACCACAGGGGTATAAATTACACTTAACTCTTAAAAAAATAGATTTAGAACAAGAACTTACAATACATTCAGAACAATAACATAACACGTACCATTATTAGCATTCGGCACTCATCAAAGATGTCATATCCGTACACAGCTTGTAACGAAAGGAAACGTCATGTTGAATTAACAATAAAAGAGCATTAAAACTGTATACACAAAATTAAGCTTAGATTGCAAAATAACAGACTCCTATATCCTATAACGATGTATTGTACGAAAAAAAACGAGGAATTGTAAAATGACGCAGATATTTTTGTGCGTCTATAACATAAAAAGACATGCAACATTATGGTGCTGCTTGTTTTTTTAGAGGTTAAATGTCTGCAATCTGCGGACCACATCTGCAGGCATCTGTAGCAGAAGAGGTAGACCAAACGTCTGCAGTCTGTAAGAAGAAGACTGTTTATTTTTTAATGTCTGCAATTGCTAAAATAATCTGAAATTTTTAAACAAGCTGAAATTTAAATAAAAAAGTCCTCAAGCATCAAAATGTAAATAATAGCTAAACAACATTTGTTAATTTAGTATAATAGATCAAATATAAAATATTAAATTGATAAATTGAGTTTGATGTGCAGCTCTTATCTGTTGTGAAATATCAAATAGTTTTGACTTACCCCTTTAATAAAGTAAAGTCAACATACTAGTACTAAGAAATGAGTAAAGTAGTAACAATTCAATAAGAAAACACCAAAATAATAAAATAATGAACTCATCTTCTTCATTTGCCTAGCCCTCCCAACTAGAGGTGCACAAACCGGTTTTTTTAAAAAAACCGGTTCGGTTATTAACCGGACCGGTTTTTTTTGGCCCGGAAAAAAACCGGTTCGGTTAATAACCGGACCGGTTAATAACCGGTTTTTTTCTGTCAAAACCCTAACCGGTCTAACCGGTTAGGACCGGTTTAGAAACCGGTTAGAACCGGTTAATAAACCGGTTTTTTTATTAACCGGTTTTTTTTATTAACCGGTTTTTTTTATTAACCGGTTTTTTTTTTTTTTTTAAATTTCGCGGTTTCAAATACGAATATTTTTTTTTTATATTTTGTACTTAATGAAGACCATTATTTTTTCACAGTATAAACAAACCGGTAACTACAAGGCAAACCGGTAACTACAAGGCAAAACGGACTGACCGAAGCCATTCTTTGCTTTCGTTGTTAGGGTTCTTTGCTTGGAAGATGAGTATGAGTGTGTGTTGATGAATGTGTTTTCAACAAACCAAAGATTAAAAACACATAACTTTCATTTATAGTTTTTACATTAAAAATACAAACATTAAATCGTTATCGCATATTCGTAACTCAAAAATACAAACATTAAATCATTAACACTGAAGAAATCTCTGCCAAGAACTGTTGTTCATGATTTAACTCAAAAATACAAACATTAAATCGTGAACTAGCAGATGCTCCTGTTGTTCCCAATCGCAGTTTGTTCATGATTTGCATCCATGTTTGCTGTTTCTTTAACTAAATTAGAAAAATCCAAATCAACAAGTAAATAAGAGCACATATTAGGAAAAAGAATGCTTAGACACGATTACATGAACAACTTGCTGTTTCTTACTCATGATTTGCCTCCATGTTTGCTGTTTCTTTAACTAATTTTATTCGCTACCCGATCCCGAGCTATTTCTTAGGTAATCGTCGTACGCGGCTTCTTCATCGGTCATTGGTTGAGTGTGTCCTTCATTGACCTCGTCTTCATACAAGCCCGCTTCATACTCCATTTCCCCCTCGAGTGAGCGTTGATGTTGTGTCCTATCTAAAGAGTCCAAGTAATCCTTGTAGCAAATCGACATCTCTATAGCTGGTGCAGTGAGTCGAGTCCTCCTAATCGATATAACCCTGCCAGAAACAGAAAAAGCAGACTCCGAAGCTACCGTGGAAGCTTGGACCGTTAGTAAATCTTTGGCCATGGCGGCGAGGATCGGAAATAAGAGCGTATAATCGAGTATGAAATAAACGAGTACGAGTATGAAATAAACGACTACGAAATAAGAGCGTATGGAGTGGTAATGTGGTATAATTGAGTGTGAGATAACAAAATAATCGCGTATGAAATAAACGTTTAGAGCTAGTAGAGTTGTATAATCGAGTGTGAGCTAACCTACCCAACCTAAACTATATATAGTTGTTTGTGGGGGTAAAATGTTAAAAAAACGGCTAGAAATCAAGAAAAAACGGGCAAAAAAGGACCCAAACGGTCATATGGCCGTTTTATAACGGTCAAAAACCGGTTAACCTAAAAACCGGTTAAGGTTAACCGGTTTTTGACCGTTAACCGGTTAACCGGTTTTTTAATAACCGGTTTTTAAATTTAATCGGTTTTTTTACTAACCGGTTCAATAACCGGTTTTTGTCCACGAATGAGTAACCGAAGTACTAACCGGCGGTTCAATAACCGGTCTAACCGGTTTTTTAATAACCGGTTTTCGGTTAAACCGACCAAACCGGTTCTATAACCGGTTTTTTTGAACACCTCTACTCCCAACCACGTTACCTGATTGGAAAAAAAATCCAAAGAAACAGTTGCACTTTCACAACTCTCTTCTCTTCATCTAAACTATTCTAACTATTAATTACCCAGGGTGGGCACTAGCTAAGCATTGACCCATTATACACTAACGTGTACCCACAAACATGGTACTCCGGAAGTCGGACGGTGAGCACCGCGCCACCCTATCCAAGCCCTAAATCCACCCCTCGTCAGGTGACCCCCTACCCTCCCCTAATTTGCTGATGAGCGGGGAGGCGGAGGAGCAGCAGTGGCAGGCTTGGGTGTGCTGCGACGGCGGCATGGAGCTGTGTGGTGGCCAGTGGAATCGGAGGTGGATGGGCAGGTGTTGACAGGAGGTTAGGGTGGAAGAAGGGGTTGTATGTTTCTAAGTTTTCAGAATGAGATGAATGAAATTAAAGATGAGAAGATGTCAGGAGATGTGAGAAGTAGCTGGTCCATGTTTGCGCGAGAAGAGGGCGCGCATACCTTGTTTAATGAAATGTCTTTCAAAAAACAAATAATCTGCAGACCCAAACGTCTGCGTGTGGTCTACGCGGCGCAGACAAAAGAGGCCAGGAAGAGCTTCTCAAAAAAAAAACAAACACCCCCTATATCACCAATAGATGGTCAGGTACAAGTACAACTTAATACCCTTAACCCAGAATCCCCACTTCATATTTTGGTTACATATTAATGTTACACTCATCTTGATTTTTGTAGAACTATGTTTAGGGGTTATGAATTGCTTCAAGCTTATAATATAAAGGAATGTATTATGTATTTAGGTGTAGGAAATAATAGTGTGTGGTGTTATTAAAAAGAAAAGTCTATTTCAACAAGTTCACTATGATGTTTATGGCGGCTCCGGTTCACATAACTTTTGACAAACAATTTTTTGAAATACATAATTATTGAGTGGAAATACGTCGAAGGTCGTTTATATCAAAATATCCAAAACATTCGACGCAATTTATCTTGAGACATGCGCCACAAATGAATCCAATTCCACCCTCGCAATCCCACCATCCATCATAGACCGCCGAACCCTATCACCAAGCTCCGCCGCCCTTTTCCTCATCTCTACTCCTTCATCCGACACCATCAACCTCGTAACCACCTCTTTAACAACCTTCAAACTCACCAACTCTTTCCTTTGCGTCCAATCCCTCACATACATCCCAACATTCAACACTTTCGTTAACAACATAGCGTTGCGTGGCTGATCTGAATGCATCGGCCACGCTGCCACGGGCACACCCATGGTAACGCTCTCCATGCACGAGTTCCACCCACAGTGACTCATAAACCCTCCAGTGGCCCGGTGGCCTAGGATCTCCAATTGTGGGACCCAGTCCACCACCACCAACCCATGCTCCCCTACCTGCTCTTTAAACCCACCTGGAAGCTCTATCTTCCGGATCTCACATTCAAATATATCTCCTTTATCGGCATCCCTCAACACCCAAATGAATTTTTGCTTGCTTTCCTGCAAACCTAAAGCTATTTCTTGAATTTGTTCATTACTGATGGATGTTGTGGTCCCGAATGAAATGTAAAGAACTGAGTCAGGTGCTTGTTTCTCAAGCCAGTCGAATAATATATGACGTTTAGGATTTGGATCGCTTGTGATCTCAACCGGGTTGAAAGGGCCAAGAGCCCAAAGCTTTTGTGTATCTTGATAATCGACTTGTTCGATTAGATCAATGTATTTGCCTTCGATAACCCTACTTGCATCAAAAATAGTACCTGCGAGTTACTTTTACTCATTAGGTCAATATGGGCGGATAGTTTAGAACACAAGCCAAGTTTAGTTTGTTAAAAGCTTGCTCGAATTCTTTTCGTTTACAAACCAAGTCAGCTTACCTCAGATAGTTTAGAACACAAGCCAAGCTCGATTTGAGTCGTTTGTAAACAGAGCCGGCCAGCTGAACTTGACTCCAAATACTTTACTCTAACTTTATTATAAATATATATAAAGTATATGTGAGCATTGGAGGCTTTTGGTTTGTGGCTGGTATGATGACAATTAGAAAAAAAACAATGATTATATACCTTTAAAACTTATGTCCTAATTTTAGCTGAATACTCTATGTTAATTGACTAATTATTTTCCACTATTCAACACTAATTAAGTTTAGATATTGTTTATAAATCAAGCAAGCTAGGCTCAACTTGTTTACAAACCAATCTAAACATGTACATGAACGGACAGTCGGACCTTAGCCCAGCTCATGAACAGTACTCCTATGATTGATTACCATATCAACTTCTTAATTAAAGTAAATTAAGTTTACCAGCCGAAAACTTCTTGCAAGATACATCTGTGGAAGCAATAAACTGATACCCTTCCATCGAATAACAATCTTCATTAGTCGGAAGTTCTTTCAATATCCCCGCAAGCTCCTCATCCAGAGGAGCCCCCCCACCGGCCTCGTGGTAGTACCAAAACCCCGCAAAAGCCGAACAACACGAGAACATATAAGCTTCCACGTTAGCATATAAAATAACATCTTGAACAACCGGTCCCATAAGATAGTCAAAAATAACCACCACACGTTTAACCAATGGCGTAAGTGTTGAAAGTAAGTCGTTAAAGGGTTGTCGGAGATGCATGGCGGATTGGAAAGCCGGGATGAGTTGTGTGGGGAACTTGGTGGCGGCGGTGGGGTCGGGTGGTGGTGAAGGGAAGTGAGGGGTGGGGTGGTGGTGGAAATGGATATTGGTGGAGAGTGAAAGTGGGATTCGGGTGTTCGCTTGGCGGCCGTGGGTGGTGGTGGTGATGACGTGGACGGGGATGTTGTAGGCAGCAATGAGGCGGGAGAGGTGGAGGAGCTGGTTGAGATGGCCTTGTGCCGGGAAAGGGACGACGACTACGGCTATGTTGGGTTGGTCAACGGCCGCCATGGTAGAAAACAAGACTTAGAAATGGTAGTTGGATCGGGTTAGAAATTGTGGTTGAATGCAAAGAAGTCATACGTTTATTACAATGATGCGATAATGACTTTTTGAACTTTAGTACGTTTTTGTATTAATGTTAATTAAACTGATCATCTTTCTATTTGTAAAACATGTAACAATAATAATATGCATGGATTTTCTTTTCTGACATCTCGAAAACATAAATGTAATTTAATTTGGTTAGTTAATAATCAGTACTTACATGCAAACATTAATTTGGTCCCGCGTAATTTAAAAGTATGAAGTTCCTATGAGGCTATGATGTATGGTTAAAAGCTAAACCAATGGGGTGAAAGGGTGAAGAATGATTTTGATTTGGCACTCAAATGTTGAGAAACACATCTGGTCAAACCACGCTTGCTATTTGTTAGTGAGGATATTTTAGTAATTTCACATTAACTTTTAACATAAATAATTACTTTAGCTAATGAATTGGATCGAAATTGCAACTTTCAGAAACTTGAAGGTGGCCATACGTAAAAAAACATTTGGATGGAAATGACAAGAAAAATCAAACTATATGACGGAAATAACGTTTTGCCCTCCTATTAGTTATATTCTTGTGTTAAAAGATAAAATAATTTATAAAAAACCAAATATGTTATTAGATTAAAAGTAAAGTTGATCCATTAGCTTAATCACATAATATTTACTATGACCCGATTGAAGAACCTAAAAGGAAAAATTGACCCCCTTTGGTAATCGGTTAACCATGGTTAACCATTTGTAGTTCTTAGTAACCAGTTACATTAATCATTTGAAGTCAAGACATTTACATTAATTTATAATTGGTTAACATTGGTTAATAATATAGACCCAAAATCAAAAAACTTGTGTACCTAAAGTGCATGACATTGTAATCGGTTAACGTTGGTCAATAAATTCCAAAACGTTGATAAGAAAAAAAAACTGAAATTGGCCTACAGGAACACAATTTCAATATAGAAAACTCTAAATATAAAGACAACGGAGTATAATAATAAAAACAAGATAAAATGCAAAAGATAAGAAGCCACAAAATTACATTAACAACTTTCGCCATAACAAAAACTCGAAGCATAAGACGAAGACTAGAAACTGGATTTTGAAAAGAAAGCACGCAGATTAGAACAATGAACACATAAAATGAACTATTTGCCTAGTAGGTGTAGCCATATTTACAAAAGTTAACATACCAAGTACACCAGATAGGTCTATAAAATAGGGAAGAAAGTTAAAACAAATAAACAAGCATATGAATTAATATGAAACAAATATAATAAAACACTGGGACCGATTATGCCCAAACACAAATTTTATGTAGACAAAAGTTGTTCATTTATATAAGGAACTAGCTTATTGATCCGTGTACGACACGGGTGGAAATATAAAAATCGTCAAGTAAATATATATACAATTTCAAACGACTAATTATTTTTTAACATATTTTTTGAAACAACATGATTTTTAATTGGAATTCATATTCATACGCAAACAAAGTACTTAAATTCATAAACTTACAAAAAATGACTTTATATAGTATAATGTCTACGAAGAAAATTTAAAACTTTAAAACATAAACTTCATAAACTTTAAAAATTAATATTAATATAAAACAAACAGACTTCACTAACATTATTCTGGAAAGCAAACAAATCAGAAAATAAGCATCCAGGAAAGATTCCCGATAAGCATCCAAGAATGATTCGGGCTTCTTTTATTCCTGGACCGGGTACACAGTTGACGACATGAACATTCATATACCAATCTAACAAACATAGTGACTAACTGACTACGAAAACTGATTTTACATTTCATGTGAAAAGTCCTGCACTCTCATAAACTGAAGCACATTTAAAGCTCATTTAAGAACCAGAACCAAATCTAAATCTTTTTAAAATGACATGTTTTGACCAGAATCAAATCGTTACGCTTTTAGAATGACCCATTTAAACACGAACCAAATCGTTATCTTTTAAATTAACCTGGTATGACCAGAACCAAATCAATGCGATTTTAAAAAGACCCATTGAAACCAGAATGAAATCGATGCCTTTTTATATTGACTCGTTGATCCGAACTAAACTGATACCCTTTTAACATGACCCGTTTTGATCCAAGCCAAAGCAAATCAAAAAATATTTCTTAAATGACCCATTTTCATAAATGAAAATAATAACACACTTGCAGATTAAGAAGAAAATGAAGGGTAACACATACAACGTTCTTAACTTTTGAAATCCTTTCTATCAAATGCGAATTCATTATTAGTGGCTGTGAAGATTCAAAAAAAAATATAAAGCTTCAATAACTTCAAAACACTTGAAAGTTGAAACCCATGTGAACCTTTCACTTATTTTGTGAACCCTTCATATTATTTCATTTTCAATATATACTAAAACCAAACACTGAACAAACTAAAAAAATTGAAATGAAACTAAATTGAAAACAAAACTAAAACCGAAAACCTAAATAAAACCAAATACCAATAAAACTAAAACAAAACCGAAATGAAACTGAAAAACTAAAACCGATAAATCTGAAAGCGAACCAAAAACAAAAATTGTAAAAACCGAAACAAAAAATGAATAAAGTTAAACCCGTCTAAAACGAAACTGAAACGAATCAGATTTATAAAAACTAAAACCGAACAAAAACAAAACCCGAAATGAAACCAAAATAAAAATAACTACCATGAAACTTTGAAAAGAAAAACATAATAGTTTTTAATTTATATTGAATTATATATTGAATGTGATTAAGTTGAATGTAATTTAATTTAATTTTGAATTATTTTATTAGTAAGAAATTATGAGAATAAATGTTATTTTTGGAAATAGTTATTGTTTTAATAGTATAGTAGATAATACTTAAGGCCAAAACATTAATTTGGTACCGTATTAATTTAATTCTTGTTTCAAAAATAAAATAATGAATAAAGTATAATTTGCTTCCCTGTAGTAAATAAACATGAACTACTTGAGACCGTGTTTTTAAAATTTGGCCCCTTAGCTCCTATCCTTTGCTTTTATTTCTTCACTTTTTGTCCGACCCATTAACCCTGTTAACTTTAATCGTCAAAATATTGAGGGGCTTGAGCGAAATCATCTTTTTTCACACAAACATTAAAACCCTATACTAATAGCTGTTGTCCTGTACTTCGCCTTTGTTCATCAAATGCGTCCCTCAAAAATCAAGAGCCACCGATGAATACCACCGGGAAAATTAAGAGCCCTTGTTCAACCTTGGCATCACTCTCATCTTATATAACATCGTCACCGGACTTCTACTCGTTATCTCGATGTCCTCCCAACCTATAAAATTCACCGCCTTTGTCGCTATTTCAGAAGCTCCACTCCTCACAGCATCACAATTTGCTATATCAGACCTTTGCACTTGGAATTCAACAATTAATCATAGAGTAGAATTCACAGCTCTGAAAGAAACAAGAATAGCAACCACAAATCAGAGATACAAAATCCAATTACTAAGCGGCGCCACCTGCAAACGGCACCACCTACAACCACCGGTTATCGATGTAACTTCTTAATTTTTTAGCGTTCACTTTAACGTGAGATTGACGGTGGAACGCATAGTGAAGGGTAAAGGACAGGGGCTTAATGAGTTAATTTGTAAAAATAGGGTTACAAATTGTTTCCAGTCATTTATCATAGTGACACAAATTGTAATTTTCTCAAAATAATTTATAAAGAAGAGTAAAGTGTCATTTTAGTCCCTTGACGTTTTTGAATCTTGCCATTTTCGCCCATGTCACTAACCTCGTTGACTTTAACGTTAATTCATGGGTATATCTATCTTTTTACCTATTTGGATGAAAGTGACAATTATAACCAAACCTCACGAACGATTTTATAAAATGCATATAACATATTTAACCATTTCAATATACTTTATTAGTATTTATTTATAAAATGTTTATTTTACTCATATTTTTACTAACAGTATAAAGCTATTTATTTAGCTATTTCTGAACCTTTTCTTGCAAGTGAGGTTAGTAGTGCCCTTGGTTGCATTAAATCATTTTCCTAAATGAACTTCATGTGGGTGGAAAGGTTTGAGGGCACAACACATTTTGGATGCTCTTTCTTGAGATGGGTCTACTATGGCCACTAATTTAATGTGATCTATTACTACATTGGTTAATTTATAGATAGGGGAATGCTCATCGAGTTTGGTATAGTTTGTTGTGTCTGCTCCTCTTACACCGTTCTTAAAACTAGACAATGGGATCCAACCTATTGGAGTAGGTACTCTATGGAGGCGTTTGGTTTCTAAGGTTGGTACGAAGGGTGTTGGTAAAGAGATGACCAAGTATCTCAATGATTTTCATTTTGTAGTTGGTGTCTCGGGTGGCGTAGAGGTCGTATCAAACATTGTCAATAGGGTGTTGAGTGTGTGTCATGCTAATAAGTCTCTTGAAATGCTTTTTTCTAATGCATTTAATATGATAGATATTTCAGTCTTACATCATGAGGTAAAGATAAAAAGCCCTTCTATTTCTTTGTGGTAGAATTCATATACAGGCAACCATCAAAACTGTATCTTAGGGACCACTTCTTTTCGCCTTTGTTTTGCATCCCTTTATAAACTTGATTAGAGACAAGCGTAAGATTCTTTTGCATGCTTGTTATGCCAATGATTTGTTTGTCATTGAAGATTCGGATCAAGGAGGTCGCTTGTGCGTTGGATATTATTAGATTGAAGACAGGTCCAACTTTGGGCCTGAAACTAAATATTAAGAAAACTTTGCTATTTTGGCCCTTTGGGAATGGTCAGAAGTCTTTTGACAGCTTATTCCTTGTAGACATCGGGAGACCATTATTGGGGGTGAAACTTCTTAAAGGTGTTGTTAGCAAAGATGCGGGCCTTATTGGTGGGTTAGCAAAGAAAATAATTGTTAATGCTATTGACTTGATGTGTTTTCTTCCAAAAAAGATGACTCATAGAGTGAGCCAATCTTACTTCAATCATGTACGGTATTGCCAAACTTTTCTTTGACTTGAGGGCGTGCCAACCTATAAACATGAAAGCATCATTGTTCTTTGAAAAATGATTGAGCGTGGCGATTAAGGAATTTATGGTTTGTGGAGGTCGTTTCTTTGGGGATCTATAATGGTAACTTGCTTCCTTACATACTAAGTTTGGGGATTTGCATTTGTATTCAGTAGTAGATGCTTCATCATATGCCTTTGTAACCTTGAGGGCCCAATCTTGTGGCTTTCAGGACCACATCTTACGAGACAGTCGTATATGTTTCATAGATTCTGATTATGTTTGTGCTTTAACTTGTCTTCGTGATACGATTCCAAGCTTCAACTTTAGTGGCTTTACTAATAAGGAGACCGCCCCAGCTAAAGTCCAACATGCATAGGCGAGCGCTCTTTTCATAACATGGAAACACACTTTCACAAGACCGGTAGATAAAAGACTGTTTTTTAGTATCTACGAGCACCACATGCTCTATATTTTTTTCTTGCTATCTCTATAGATGGGTTAGACCAATATATGTCTGATGCTAGACTGTCGCTATCTAGTCAAAAACAAGTAAATCGGTGTTCTAATCACCTAAGCAAGCTAGGGTAAGCAAGGTGTCGAACCACGAGGAGTATGTGGTTCTAATCACCTAAGCAGGCTAGGGTAAGTAAGGTGTCGAACCACGAGGAGTATGTGGTTAGTGTGCAGTGAAACGGATTCCTAACATTATGTAGTAATTCATTTAACATTGCTGATCACACTAGAAATTGTTTGAGTTTAATAACAAGCAAGTAATTAATCAAAGATTTAATCAATAAACAAAGCAAATCACACTCGGGAATTCAAGTAAGCAACTAACAGCAATCTCATGCAACTTAACAGATTATTCATCTTGTGTCAACTACAGACTATCTAACAAGTTAAACCTTAGGCATCCACGATCGCTAACACTGGCACTGGTTATCAAACGGTCCCTGCCAGTGTGACTCAACTAAGGGCAATCGTATGCTTCCTTGAAATTAACTAGTTTATACTGTAACATCTCGGATTTTTCGTATTTGTTTAAACCGATTCGAGAATGTAACTCGGATCTTTTGAACTGATTAAAACTTGTATTTAACTTAGTTTAACTTATTTATAATTTCATAACTTTCAATCATGCCAAATAATCCTTAGAAACATTTAAAATCGCTTAAAACGACTAAAAATCGCATTTTCAGGAACTAAATGGACTAATTTTGTCAATTTTTTCCTATTTTCGATTAAATTAACGAAACTTAAACTCCAAGAAATATTATAGCTAGTCCAATTTCGTTTTCTTGGTGTCCCAGCCAAATTTTGTTAGTTATTGTACTAGATTTTCTCATTAAATAGCTTATTTTGTTTCCTAATTTGTTTTTAGCATCCAAATCGCTTATTTTTTGCATAAATCGAGTAAATTAAGGTCCAAGAAAAGGATTATAACTAAAATACAAGTTCATATTTATAAATTACTGATCATGCACGAAATCTACAACTTATTTCATTGATTTGGTCATTAATATCGTATTTAGTTACTTAAACGAGTAAATCTTCCAAATATGGTTCGTTTTTTATATTCTTATATAAACAAGTCTCATAATATCTGTCACAAACTTTAACTAAACCCTAAGAAGCATTCTCAGCCGTCACCCCTCTCTATGCCTCATAAAATCCTTCAGTTTTTGCATTATTGTTGAATATACAAGCTTGTTCGTTTGACTTTGCTTACGTGTGGACCTTTGACTCATCGTTTCTGTTGATTCTTTCACATTCCGGGTAAGTTGTAAAAATAGAATCATTCATATATATTCCCTAGTAAATAACCTTCAATAAATTTCGGTGGTTGAAGGGTGTTGATTGGTCAAATCGTTTAAAACTCGTTAAATGACAAAATAGTCAACTAGTTTGACTTAACGTTTTCTCATATTTCTGTTCGGATTCAACATTCGGTTCAGAATACTTTTATTCTCGTAAAGAAATTTTAAGGCTACTGACGAAAACCTGACTTCTGACTCGCTGTTCGGATTTTGGTCAGTACCAGCTCGCTTAAATCTTAAAACAAACATAACTTGAATTCTAAACGTCTGTTTGGATTGATTCCAGCGGAAACAAGTTCCTTTTTATTTATATTATCATATCCTAAAATCTTAGATTCTGAATTGTTTATATCGTTTGACATATAGTGGACGACTCACTTATTCATTAACTCGCTTAATCGTGTTTATATTCGTTTGTCATAAATCCAAGGTGAGTTTATCACTCCCCTATTTTACCAAATTTTTTAAACGTTTTGGGGACATATGCGTACCTATCCATATTTCATACTATATATATATATATATATAGGGAGAGGATCAAGAGAAAACTCATCTTTAGAGAGAAAACTAAAAAACTCTAAAAAACTCCTAAAGAATTATTTTTAATTAAAAATAAAAAAATATTTTCAAAATTACATTTTAGCCATTATTCTTATATTTTCTTATATTTCACTCGAAAAATATAAAAAAATAAAAAATAAATAAAAAAAAAACCGCTGTAATGCACATACGTATTACTGTGCGATACCGTTGTATTACACATGTGTGTTACTATGCATTTTTGAGTTTAATAGTTTTTTATTGCATATATTCAATATTTGTGTATTGTACATGTGTAGTAGTGTTGTATTATATGAAAAAAAATAATAATAAAATAAAAGTCGATGTGGTGCATATGTGCGTTAATGTTGTATTACATATACGTACTAATGTGTATTCGATGAGTGTATTAGTCTTATATTGCATATATACAATAGTGTGTATCAAATATGTGCAATAGTGTTGTATTCTATGCAATACAAACACTTTTGCATATATGCAATGCACACTATTACACATGCGCACTACACCGATGAGGTTATCGATAAGCTTTTTTTTTTAACCAATAACAAAATATAAGAATAATGAAAAAAAAAGAAACCTCAAAAAAAATTTAAAAAAAAGTTAAAAATAGTTTTTTAGAAGTTTTTAGGAGTTTTTAAGTTTTATCTTTAAGAGGAGTTTTTACTAGAACCCATCCCTATATATATATATATATCAAACAAATGCATACGTGTAATTGTGAGTGACTTAATAAAATATACGTGTTACATGCTTACTTGTGTTAATATTCATTCACTCGTATATTCGTAGGGGTCCATCATACTCCCATGTATTGGGTTCTCATGCTATTCACCAACGCCCGATTCGCTTGGCAACGGTCTACATAGTTGTTTATGGTTTGATTATATTTACCGCTTTTATCACGTTATGCTTATTTATATTGACATGCAAAACTGGTGATATTCTCACTCAACTTTATGTTGACAAACTCCATTTTCTATGCATATGCAGGTTGCTTGTATTGAAGATTGAAGTTTGGACACGTAGACAAGACCTTAGGATATAATCAAGATAATCATTTTTGAGCTTATATTCATGTATTTAAATTGCTTGTTGTAATTGAATAATGTGTGTATGCTTTGAATAAAATAATTAATTAGATATTGTCACTTTTATATTATGATAGTATCCTCGAGCTGTGAGCAATCGGATCAGCCCCCGCATTTCCGTCTTAGGTTGGGGTGTGACAAATACAATCCTATAAGGAATTATTATAGCAACCGACAAACTTCGTTCTGATCGACAAAAACCTAAACCGACATACTAAAGATACTAAACATCAATACTCATAGATTAACATGAAGACAAATACAATTAGTTGTTCTAGTACAAGAGAAATAAACTGAAAGATTACAAACTATACATCCCGGGTATGACTCGAAGGGTCTAGCCGTGTTTTGGCATCTCTCGGTTTTCAATTATGATGATATGGAACATGTATAAGGCCTTGAGATGATTGGAAGTGATGGTAGGCTGCTCTCCTTCTCTAAAAATGCTCTGGAAACTGAATAATGTCGAGTTAGGTCGTCAAAACGTATTATAAATTAAAACCATAACTTTCCCGACTATGGGACCCATCGCGTAGCGCGTGGTCCCTTCCACTGGTCCATCGCGTAGCGCGATGGACCAAAGTCAACATTTTTATTATAATTAAATGGGCATCGCGTAGCACGATGCCCTATCTTCCACACCCATCGCGTAGCGCGATGGGTGGCTTTAGTCAGCCTCTTCACTTTTCCATCTTGATTCGCGTGTTTGACATTCCGGGTCTTCATCCTGTGCTCGTACAGGTCCAAATTAGTTGCATTAAATACCTGTGACCTGAAACACAATAAACATATATAAAGTACCAAAGTTCTTAAACTAAACAAATAAAACAACTAAATTAACAGACTAAACTATATGCAATTAAACCGAACATCACCCGTGGAGTATCGTACTATCCTTAAGTATTGCCTCATAATTTCTCTTTCTCCGGTTGATGAGATATGCCCTACTTGTTGCAAACAAAGTTGTCTCCGAAAATTTATATGTCTCGGCCGAGCCAAAATAAAAAGACCCGTAGACCCTAACGAGTAACAACATAGCATAAGCGAAAAAATTTTTAGGCCTTACGTAAATGGATTTTTGTTTAGTTTAAACAATTAATTTGTAAATGGGGTAAAACATTTATGTGCCACTAGACCAAGCTAGTTATTGTATAATTAGGGTAAAACATTAAATCTACATATTGTTTTCACACACAAACACACACACACATATATATATAATTGTGCCCCCATAAATTAAGTGCCCTGGTTGGTCGTCCACGTCGCCCTATGCCTCATCCGGCTCTGGTTACAAGGCATGATTGGACTCTTTTGGGTAGCATATAATACATTGTAGAGAGCTCCGAGGGTTCAAGTACCGACACAATTTGGTTAGGGATGTTCTTTTTGATATATACAGGCGAGCCAGAGTTTTGCTAAGATAGAAGCACCCGAGAATTTCTTGAGCAATCCACCAGAAGGAAGGTAAACACTCGGACCAGCTGACATTTTGGTATTTAGGTGGATGAGAGGGAAACATGCGTGCGTAGATCTAACATGTGTTTCCCCTCTTGTGGGCTTGCGGAGTACTGCTATCATGATGGGTTAGGCTACGTTAAAGCCTGCTTTATGCAAAGTTACCAAGCACGAAAAAGTGTATCTTGACAACCAAGACATGTTTATACCTTTTGTGTTTGATACTTTTGGTTTCCTTACGCCCATTGTTGTAAAAATCTCGACTATGTGCTGATTAATCTGTAGGTTCCCGGACGGATCTTACACGGGATATCGCTATCTACGTAGGTGCGGAATCCCTGCGTAGGTAGTTACGAGCGTAGAATACGTAAACCAAACACACGCGATACAAACGAACACGTTATGTAATATAACTTGAAACACGTCTATTACAGACTCTCGACACGTTCACTGAACTCAACAACTGACTCCTCACTCGTTACCTAAACACACCGTCGGTTACAGTATATATAGACACGACAACTTCGCCTGAGATGTTCAGGCGAAGTTGTCCATAACTTCGCTCGTTCAACAAGTTCGCCTAGGCGAACCTGTCGACAACTTCGCTTGTTCAACAAGTTCGCCTGAGCGAACTTGTTGACAACTTCGCTTACATACATAAACATAAACTTAAACATAATTACATTACAGACTCGATTACAAAACGCTAGACTATGAACTACTGACATTTATGTACCAACAGACTCCCCCTTGGCAGTAGCTTCATATCTTGATCTTCAAAGCTTGTGTCTTGTAATCTCTCGTCCTCTCTCTTCATCTCTTCAAGCATGCACTCCCTGTCTAACACATACAGAAACCAACTTCTGGTACTTCTTAGCTTCCTCTTTCCAAGCAGGAATGTAGAAAATCTTCTTAGCATGTAGTACCTGCAAGTCAGCTTGAGACAGATTGACTAAGTGCATAGGATCATACACTATCATGATCTCTTGCTCATCTTCATCCTCCATGACCGCTTCAGCAGTTTCACAGTCCACGTACCACCACTTTAAGTCTTTCAAGACGTTCTTGGGCATCACCTTCATCGGCACTTCTTTTAAATGACGGACTGGTTTATACTTCATAACCATCCATGGTTTGCCGTCTGCCCTCATCCCTCTATCTTTGTCTTCTACTAACTTCCCTTTCTGAGGCTTCAGAAGTTCAAACTTTTTGTCTCTAATGGCCTCCTTCCAAACAATTTTCCCAATTACTCTCGCCATATTATCATCACTTCTGTTTATCAGCCCCAGTCTCGCTAAGTCTTTCACCTCACACTCCGGTAAGGTATTCAGGGATCTCAACATCTTCTTGAAGTACTGAATGCCGTCGTAACGTTTGATCACAAATAGTTTCAACTCTTCATCGTACAACCAGCATATGATTCCCTTCTTTGATTCTGCATATCCCTTTATATTATACGACTTTTTGAACATCGTCGGTACTGCTGGCTTCTTCGTCTTTACAAACCACTGAGCGCAGCCTTCCTTCCAGTTTGGCTGATCTTCCCACTCAGTGTTGTCAACCACAGCATCTTCACATATAGTCGACTGTTCAACCATAGGGATCTCATGCTCTACATTTTCTTCAACAATCTCTCATTCTTCTATCACATTCTCAACAACAATTTCTGCACCAATCTTTTCAATCTCATCGATTGGCAGAACATCATCTTCATTCATCAACTCATCATCCTCTAACATATCGTCTATCTCTTTTAGCACATCAATCATATCATCAACCACATCCACATCATCACCAACAGCTACCACATCATCACTAGATGCAGACTCCCCCTCAGCTGTGGAAGCCCCAAGAGCTATAGTAGTTCTTGGCAACTCACCACCTGCACCTTCCGGTGCATTGGGATCATCGTCTTGATCGTTTCGGCGCTTGGTCCTCAACTCATCTCCTCTACAGCTCATCTCCCCCTGAGATGCCAAGAACACCTTCAAGGCATCTATTACTTTCCCGTGCTCAGCCAGGAGGGATGCCTGCAGTTGATTTTTCTTCCACTAGGCTTTGAATAGTCTTGGACTGCTCAGCTACAATCTGCTCTAGTGAAGCTATTCGTTCCGAGTCTGAAGTGGGCGTGTCCGCAGGTGGTACCGTACCCGATAACCCTGCAGTAGTGGTGACCGTAGACTCGATAAATCGTGCTACTACCACCGATGGAGTAATCGTTTGAGGTGGTAGAGACACAATTGCTGGAGTCGACGTCTGGACGGCCGTGATTGATGGAATGTCAGCCGACGATGTAGCCACTACGGGAACAACTGTAGCGCTTGTACTCGATACCTGCACAGAGGTAGGAACAAAGGACATACCAGATAGGGCAGGTGGAGCAAAACGTACCAATCGTGAAGTCTTTCCAGCTCCAACACCCATACCTGTCCTTTCCCTTCGTGACCGCTTTCTCACCAGCTGCACAGCTTCTTCTTCATCATCGTCCTCGTCGTCGTCGTCAACAATTCTCTTTTGTTTACCAACCGTTCTCTCATGCGTTACCATCATCCTTCTAGCCTCTTCCATCACATCATCAAAATCAGCTTGTGGACCCGAGACTTGAATATTCTCATGTGGATCAACTCGGTCCATATCAAACAATCCTTGCCCGCCGAACATGGCGTCAAGATCAATCTCTGCAACTGACACAGCAGCAGATACAGCAGGCGCAGCTGATACAGCCTGGGGTGCTGCCGCCTGTTGTGGTCTTGGGTCTCTGAACTCGTCCCCTGCCGCAGGCACATACTCCGGGTTTATAAGATACCCAAAGAGCGGAGTATGCCTGGGACGCAGCTCAGGCTTGCTTCGTGCGCTTGAAGTGCGACACTGTGCAAAGATACGTTTTGTCACACTTTCCACGTATCGAATAGGGCGTCGTTGAGGCAGCGTCGGAGCCACATGATTGAAAATCATCTGTAGGAATCGAGGATACATTGTAAACCGCTCACGCGCCACAGCCCTTCGTTGCCTATCGATCTCATAAAAGATCATCTGGCTGAAAGAATAACGTTTATTATAAGTCAACGCAGTCATAGCAGACTGCATTGTCGCACCCATACCATCAGTGCCTGCCTTCCGTCCTGACATACATACGATCATGACGTGCATAAGGAAGCGCCACTGATCTAAAAGGAATCCCTTCCTCCGTTGTGTGTCCCCTAAGAGACCAGAATATCCCATCCTGAGGAACGCCCCATCACGGAATGGTGCAACAAACTCCGTTGGGTCATCCCTCGTCTCTTCACCAAACTGCAACGCCACCCGTATATGTTCAGAAGAAAACTGAACAACTTGACCGTTTACGGTGGCTCGCATAACCGGGGGCTCAACCCGGCAATCGTACTCTACCGTCTGCCAAAAGTCTTCAATGTTCGGTAGCGAAATAGGCAGGGTAGTTGTTATTGCATGATAAATCCTTGAGCGCAGTAGAAAAGTAATTATCTCCCTGTAGTCCTCCACGCCCTTTGCATCTGGATCAAGTGTTATGAACTGGTTATGAGCTGGGAAGAATTGTCTCTGATCATCACCGTCATCACCTGCACCTCCTGCACCTCCAACAGCAGCCATATCTGCACTAAACGAACCAAGTTAGATAAACGATTAAGTTGTACACAAGTTCGCTTGATTACCAGGAGCGAAGTTGTGATCAAACCTGTATAGGCGAAGTTAAAGGTTAGGCGAAGTTGGGAACAACTTCGCTTCATCTTTAAGTTCGTCTAATTAATTTTAAGTAAAAAGGTCTGGGCGAAGTTAGTGATAACTTCGCCTCTTCACAACATCGCCTCAGGCGAAGATAAGGGTTAGGCGAACTTAAGCCTCAGGCGAAGTTGCGGATAACTTCGCCTCAGGCGAAATTAATCGTCAGGCGAAGTTGCGGATAACTTCGCCGAAACCCTAACTTCGCCTGAACTGAATCGGCGACTGTTAGAATTCTAACAGCCGGAATCCAATGATTCGGCAAAGTTTGACGATGAAGAACTCAATAAAACTTGGTATTAAGGTTATGTGGACGAAAAGTTTGTCCATGAACACGTAATACAAGTTTGTAAAACTCGGTTTTAAAAGGTCACCGGACCGAGGGCACGAAACCGTTCAAAACGAACTATGAAAAGCATCACTGTCTTTGGATATACGGATAATCGATAACACACACCTTGAATCTATGAACGAAACTGAGAAAAAAGGATCGAAATCGGAAACGAATCAAGTTCGCCGGATAATATATATCTTCGCCGGAAATTTCGGATTAGTTCGCTTCATTTTCTGATGAATAGTGTGACCTTTGAACATCCTTATATAGAGGCGGAGTTATACAGGCGAAGTTACGGATAACTTCGCCTAGGCGAAGTTATTCACAACTTCGCCTGTTCAACAACATCGCCTAAAATTTCTAAATTTAACCCTTAAGAAATTTAACAGTTGTCAATTAAGTTAAAAATTGTCCTTTAAGAAATAAATAACATGATCAATTCTAAGTAACCAGTTAAAAAATCATAAAGCTATCTAAGTACAAAAACGTAATAAATTTAAAGTATAAGGGATCAAATTTCAGTCTCGATAGGGACTGCTACGTTTTAGAAAAGATCCGAACAGGAATCATACTAACTACGTGACTGTCACATAGATTCGTGTTTAGCTGTATTATGACATATAGAGACAGGTTGTAAGCAGGTAATATGCTTAAGATGGTTTTCATCGTTTCTGTGATACGAGTTAGGTTCAATTAATTCTTAAAATTTAAGTGGGCAACAACTCAGAAATATTGATGCCTCCTATCTATCCTCAAAGCGTATTTGGCTTTCCCCAAGTCACCCCGAATTGACTTCGACCCATAGTGTCTGATTAAACTATAAATATTCTTGATCTGTTTCCCTTTCTTCTTTCTTACTCGAAGATTGTGAAGTCTTGATATCTTGAACTCTCGAATGTTACAATAACTCATAAGTACTAATTTTTTTTTTATTATTTTTTTTATTTTTTTTTATTTTTTTTTCAAACTAACATACTTATAGACTTCAGAGTAATAAACAACTGCAAGTCCCGAATCTGGATCACTGCAGTGTCTTGAAACGCCTTCTTCACGGGAATCAGAACACTTACGGGCTCGTGTATGACTGGGTAATCACTTTTCTGCCTATCATTCGGAAAGATATACATGAAGACACGCAAAACTCTTAAGGAGTTTCCACATAAAATCAAGTAAAATTTAATTTGTATCACATCTACTTTTACGCACCATAAAAAGTTACCATGACATACAATGATTGTCCTAAAGCCTTTTAAGCCTAATAACTTCACTAGTTAAGCACACAAAGTTAGTATATCTATCATTTTCCACGGTTGGATCAATTTTCCGTTCAACATAGCTAACTAACTTCTTACGAAGTAACAGACTTGAAAAGTAATTTTATTTCCCTCAAAAAAAATTTTTGACTTCAATCGCCCCGATCACGTCAAAGTCTTCAGGTAAACGGCAATCCTGAAGATCCAATGGATCAACTGGACCGACCACATACAAGTATGTGTCCTTCTAACTAAGTATGACCGACTAATTTTCAGCGACAGAAAGAAGACACATCATAACCGCCCCGGTCACTTTCAGTCATCTGGTTAATGGCGACCCTCATTCTCAACAAGTAGAAATGAGGACCAAAACATATCCGAGGATATGTCCATCAAACTGAGGTAACCGACTAATTTTAAGCAATAGTGACGTTTCTTTTTTTTTTTTTTAACAAAACACAACACAAAAAAAATGGTTACTCGGGATTGATCATCCCGTTTAGCTCAATTAGGTTTTGAAATCTGGATTTATCAAACGCTTTTGTAAATAAATCAGCGAAATTTTCTAGCGTATCGACCTTTTCGACCTTAATCAGTTTCTTCTTAGCACAATCCCATATGAAATGATGACGAATGTCAATATGTTTAGTTTTACTATGTTTCACGGGATTGTTAATTACTGAGATGGCAGCAGTGTTATCAATAAAAATAGGAGTGAGTAAGAAATTCAGACCATAGTCGCGCAATTGTTGCTGAATCCACAAAACCTGAGAGCAGCAGTTGGATGCTGCCATATATTCAGCTTCGCACGTAGAGATTGCGACTGATGTCTGTTTCTTGCACTGCCAGGAAACTAATCTTCCACCGAGAAACTGACATCCTCCTGTTGTCGACTTCCGACTCTCATTGCACCCTCCATAATCAGAATCCGTATAAGCAACCAGTTCCACGTCTCCTCCCTTCGGGTACCACAACCCTAGCTTCGGCTTGCCTTTGAGATACCGCAGAATCCTCTTCACACCCTTCATGTGAGATTCCTTTGGGTTTGCCTGAAAACGAGCACAAAGACAAACAGCAAACATTATATCAGGCCTAGAAGCAGTCAAATACATCAAAGAACCTATTATAGCCCGATACTGAGTTGGGTCCACATCTGCGTCACCGTCTATTTCAGCTCCCAACTTGTGGTTGACGCAAATTGGAGTGTCAAATGGAGAAGAGTCCTCCATCTTGAAGCGCTTGAGGACATCATGAACATATTTTGTTTGATGAATGAACATCCCATCCTTCTTTTGATCAACCTGCAATCCTAAAAAGAATGTTAGTTCACCCATAGCACTCATCTCAAATCTTTTCTTCATGACGGCCTCAAATTCCTGACACATGGAGACTCTTGATGCAGCAAATATGATGTCATCCACGTAGACTTGAACTAGCAGGAAGTCACTTCCATCTCTCTTCACAAACAGTGTGCTGTCAATCAAACCCCTTTCAAAACCATTCTCTAGCAAGTAGTCCGATAACGTTGAATACCAGGCACGAGGTGCCTGATGTAATCCATACAGCGCCTTGCTCAACTTGTACACGTGATCAGGAAAGTCTGGGTCAGGAAAACCCGGAGGTTGCTCAACATACACAACCTCATCAACTTTCCCATTGAGGAACGCACTCTTCACGTCCAACTGAAACACTTTCATCTTCTTAAAAGCAGCAAACGCCAAAAACAATCTTATCGCTTCCAACCTGGCCACCGGAGCGAACACTTCATTATAATCTATCCCCTCTTGCTGATTAAATCCTTTAACGACCAGCCTCGCCTTGTTTCTTATAATAATCCCCTTTTCATCTCTCTTGCACTTGAACACCCATTTTGTGCCTATCGCATGCACATTCCTTGGTTTTTCAACCAAAGTCCAAACTTCCATCTTCTTAAATTGAGCCAACTCTTCTTGCATGGCCTCGACCCACGAGCTGTCCTTAAGAGCCATTTGATAATTTTTCGGTTCAATCTGGCTAATAAAGCATGAGTACAAACATTCGTTCATTATACCCGTTTCCTTAATACTTGTATAAACACAGGTGTGCTCATTCAAGCTACTTCTGGTTTGTACACCGGAGGACACATCACCTATAATATTCTCCAAAGGGTGATCTATGAATATTCTCGTGGTCGGCACAGCATCGACATGCAAATTATCTTCTAAATTAGAAGAGAGCTCATCAATGGTTGTTTTTGGCTGAGAGTGAAATGGATTGATAAACTCTTCTTCAGGAGAGACAGCAGGGGAACCGATAGAATTTGATGAGGACGGTTGACAATCATCAAATAGCTGTCTATGTGCCAAATTTTCCTCCTCATCTAGAATCATCTTCGTAGCAACACGTTCTTCTTCTTCTGTACAAAACAAATCAGGTATGTTAAAAGACTTGAAGAGCCTATCATAGTCGAAAATCCCAGGAGGTCCGATGCTCGGTCTTGGCGATCTGTAACTCGTAATGTCGGTGTTGCATACCACCTCAACCTTGCCGTTCGTTGTATTAAAGACACGCCTGTTGAGAGTCCCAACTTCATAGCCGACTAAGATTCCTTCAACGGCTGCTTCACCAAACTTTGAACGTGCCTTTAAAATTGAACACGGGGACTCGAAAGCTTCAAGTCCACACAAATTGGGTTTTCTCCCATGCATAAGCTCGTAGCATGTTTTATTAAGTCTTTTTACCGTTAAAACTCTATTCAGTACATAGCAAGCTGTAGAAACAGCTTCTGCCCAGAACACCACCGGAAGCTTCGAATCAGCCAGCATAGTTCTGGCTCCTTCAATTAAAGTTCTATTCTTCCTTTCAGCCACTCCATTCTGTTGCGGAGTATACGGAGCGCTGAATTGGTGTTCAATCCCTCTTGACAGACAGAAGATCTCCATTTCAAAATTTTTAAACTCGGAACCATTGTCACTTCTGATGAACTTCACTCGCTTATCCATAATGTTCTCAACTTTGGTAATCAGATTCTTCACCATTTGAGCCGTTTCATCCTTTGATTTCAGGAAGTATACCCACGAGTATCGTGAGTAGTCATCAGTGATCACCAAGCAATAAGTTGTACCACCTAGACTTCTTACATTCACAGGACCGAAGAGATCCATGTGAAGCAGCTCTAGTGTACTGGCAATTGAATTTACTTTCTTGGTGAGATGGGACTTCTTGTGCTGCTTTCCCTTTTTGCACGCAAGACATTTGTCTTCAAAATTGAAACTTTTTAAGGGAACACCCAACACAAGCCCATGTCTGACAATATGGTTCATCTTCCGAAGATGAATGTGCCCCATTCTCCTGTGCCACAGTTCAGATTCCGATTCGCTTGCTTTCGTCAAAAGACACGATTCTTCCGTTGACATTTCAGTTGAACTTAAATCCATCATATACGTATTTCGATCACGTGGAGCCTTCATTACTATCCACTCCTCTGGTATTTGAAAACCAGGCTTCAACACAATCGCATCAGTCTTCGTGAAGTGTACGGTATAATCTTTATCACAAATCTGCGACACACTCAGCAAATTGTGCTTCAGTTCTTCAACAAAGTTCACATTTTCTAACGTCATCTTCCCGTTAGTTACCATACCCCTTCCTGTTATTTTGCCTCCACTCTCACCGGCAAAACTGACTCTAGCTCCTTGAACAGGTTTTAAATCTTGTAACAAATCCTTGTTACCAGTCATATGCCGGGAACAGCCGCTATCCACAACCCAAAGATTATTGGAAGCCCTGTTCAACTGTTCCTGCACAAACAAAAGAGATTATTAAAATTTGGGGACCCAAGACCTCTTGGTCTTGGGTCGATTAACCTTCTTAACAGAACTCACACACCTTGGCTGACCAACATTAGCATTAGAAAAATTTCCACGAGTCCTAACAGGATACCTTCTTGGAGACTGATAGTGAGGCCAACCAAACCGACGAACATTAAGAGAATCAAAAGAATTATAGCATTTGGTTTGGTTATTAGTAGTGTAAAACCGAGATGTTTTTCTTTGAAAACCTGTATTATCTCTCAAATTTGAATGGTTTTCATTTTTAACATTTAAACGATTACTAAAAACCTTAGTCTCAGTTTTCGAGGGCCTCACCTCTCTGAAACGCTGCTTCAGAGGGCAATCAGCAACAAGGTGCCCTGTTTGATTACATCTAAAACAACACCTATATTCAGCTTTCTTTTCAGCAGATGTTTTAGATGTGGAGGCAGTATTACCAACCGTACGTCTCACATAAGGTGGGACATATGGGTTGAGTGGAGTACTCCTTTTAGTTGAATTAACTTTTTCTCCACTAGTGGGTAACACTTCCTTCTCTTTTCTCTTACCCGACTCGGATGATTTATCCGAATCAGATGAGACTGGACTTGAAATAGAAATTTTAACTTTTGAGACAGGCGAACTTGTTTCGCCTTTACTAATTTCCGGTACTTTACCAGTTTCCTTAGCAGGACCTGTCTGATCAGCTACAAAATTAACAGATTCATGAACACTAGGATTGAAAGTATAATTATGGTTATAAGGTGGTGGAACCTCATGATAACCAATTCCTCCCCTCTTAGGTGAGGAACCTTGATCCCTAACGAGGTGATCAAGAATAGCAGAGGAATTCCGGAATTGCTCCAGTTTCCTATTTAGTTCCACCACTTTTACCTGGTGATCAGCAATCTGTTTTTCTTTCTCAGCGATTAACTTGGTTTTCTCTTCTAAAACCTCGTAGCTTAGATCAATCACATCAATTTTCTCAGCTAATTTTGTTTTTAAACTTTTAACGTCTTTTTCACAAGCTTTAATTTTTATTTTATAATTATTTTCTCTTGTCTTTGTGAAGTGATGATCTTCTTTCAAGGTTTTAAATTCGGCATCCAACTTAACATACTGATCAGTAATTGTAGCAAGCTGTTCAGACAAGTTCTCACATTTAGTACAGATAGGTTTAGTACATACCTCGGAGTTCTGGTCATTAGCCATGAAAGCTTTTTCATTTTCAGCAGCTTTCATACATTCTTCAGCTGCAACCTTCGCCATGTGTGCCTACTCAAAGAGTTCTCCAGAGAACATGTTCCAGTTGTATTCACCAGCATCAGACATCATGGCATTATTCCCATTGTTATTTCCACTTTGCTGTGTAGTCCTCCCCTGACTACGTTCTACACGTGCATTAGTACACTCCTTTGCAAAGTGTCCATTTTGTTGACAATTGTAACACCTCACCCTTGACTTATCAAATCCTGGCTTTCCACCTACGAACTTTCTGCCAGTCTTCTTCATGAAACGCTTCACTCTTCTGACTATCGTCGCCATCTGCCACTGCAGATCTATCTCCTCCAGATCATCAGGATCGATCTGGTCATAGTCTTCTTTCAAAGCAGCAGGGTCCACAATCTTCCCTTGTATGTAGTTCTCGTAAGAAGCAATAAAAGATGCGTAGAGTGCAAACTGCTCTTCAGCAGATTTGACACTCATTGGCATCTTCGTGTAGTTATTGCTTGAAGCACTCGGAGAGAAACTACACTTGGAGGCTTGAGGTTTCGAAGCACTTGATCCTCCAGCAACAAAGCAAACATCACCGTTCATGTTTACTGACACATTTCCTTCATGAGAAGAGTTAGAACCTGACTCTCCTTTGGAGTAGTAAGCAGCAGATTCAGACTTCGAACTTGAGCCTGAGTTAACTTTGGCACCATACATACCAGGGTCTTGAACCTGATCCGTTGGTGTCTCTTTACGAACCATATTAAGCTCAAAGGTTCTGAGCTTGTTTACTGCTGTCTCCAAGTCATAATTATGAAAGTCTTTGTCTTCCCTCATTAGGACAGTGTACATTTCCCACTTCGGTGGGAGAGCATCGAGAAGCTTCTCAACTATTTCCTCCTCTCTGTAAGCAATAGAATAGTTGTTCAGCTCTGTCATTAGATGATAATATCGGGTGATAATATCATCGAGCGATTCGTTCTTCAAATACTTGAAGACAGAGAACTGGGTCTTTAACAGCTTAATCTTCGAGGCACGAATACCCACGTTCCCTTCGAATCTATTCTCAAGAGCATCCCAAAGCTCTCGTGCAGAAGTGTACTTCCGGAATGTATGGAGAATCTCTTGAGGAAGAGCCATAGTAATTGCAGCATGGGCCTTGCTCTCGGCCTCATACATCTTCTTCTCTTCTTCCTCCATCTTGCTGTACTTCTTTATCACATCCCTACCTTCGTATTCCATTGTCGGTGGAATATATCCATCCTGGATGCACACCCACATCTTTGCATCCTGGTATTTAATATACTGAATGAACCTATCCTTCCACGCAACAAAGTCGGTTCCTTTCATCAACCTTGGGGCCTTAGTAGCCGACCCCGCTTCAACTTCCATTTTGACTAACTCTGAGATGTTAATTGGCGACATCTTCTCGAAAACAAGAAAAACCTGAAAAAAAAAACAAAAATTCTTCCAAACAGTACTATAGGCGAAGTTAAGGATAACTTCGCTTAAGTGTTAACTTCGCTGGAAAATCCTTAAATTTGCGTGACTTGGCGAAGTTGAGAATAACTTCGCTTAGGTAAGCGAACTTAGGAGATAAGCGAAGTTGAAGATAACTTCGCTTAGGCGAACTTATGAGGTAGGCGAAGTTGTGGTTAACTTCGCTCAACCTTATATCTTCGCCGAAACCCTACTTCCAGCGACGGCAACTTCGCCTGAAGAACAACAACTTCGCCCGAAGAACACTGAAAATATTCAGATTTGTTTTCGACGATTTAACAGTTTCCAGTTGGTGTAACGGCTTGAATATGACTGTATAAGGTGAGTATAACACAATATCAACGAAAACGCGTCCCGCGAATAGGTCAAACGAGACGTTTTCTACACCCGCGTGAAATCCCGAACCACACAATCGAGCCAAAGCTCTGATACCAATTGTAGGTTCCCGGACGGATCTTACACGGGATATCGCTATCTACGTAGGTGCGGAATCCCTGCGTAGGTAGTTACGAGCGTAGAATACGTAAACCAAACACACGCGATACAAACGAACACGTTATGTAATATAACTTGAAACACGTCTATTACAGACTCTCGACACGTTCACTGAACTCAACAACTGACTCCTCACTCGTTACCTAAACACACCGTCGGTTATAGTATATATAGACACGACAACTTCGCCTGAGATGTTCAGGCGAAGTTGTCCATAACTTCGCTCGTTCAACAAGTTCGCCTAGGCGAACTTGTCGACAACTTCGCCTAGGCGAACTTGTCGACAACTTCGCTTGTTCAACAAGTTCGCCTGAGCGAACTTGTTGACAACTTCGCTTACATACATAAACATAAACTTAAACATAATTACATTACAGACTCGATTACAAACGCTAGACTATGAACTACTGACATTTATGTACCAACATAATCCCTGATTAATTGCTAGTCGCTACCCCACTGACTTGTTGCCGATTAATCGCTAGTTGGTCAAAATCGGTCCAAATTGAGGATTACATATATAAAATTTGGAATATATAAGTACATTTGGAAAATTACATATAAATTCCAATCTAATTACTCCCTATTAATCTCAATTAATCGCTAGTCCCCGGCACACAATCCGACTAGCGTCTCGTGAGTTCTACAACACTGCTTGTGCCTAAGCCTGTGGTCCTGCTTAGTCGTGTTTAAAAGGCCATAAATAGCAATGCTGTGATCCCAAATCTATAAATGTAATTTTTAAACGACTTAGTTTGGCTATTCAGAATTAGCTAACGGCGTAGATTGTTGCTCATTTGCCTTCAATTCAATGTGATAAAGAAAGAAAAAAAATGGCAAAATAGTTTTATATATTTAAAGAAAACGAGAGTTACAAATTGTACTGAAATCTGGCCAAAAACTATAGTCCAATGTATATAATGAAGTCATACGATTATTACAATGATGATTAGTGCTTTTCCAACTTAGTTTTTGTATTAAAATAATCCTAATTGTACAACAACAAATGGTTTCTTATTTTCTGATAAACTCTAAACTTATAAACAATAATTCGATTTTATTTATTAGTAATCGTACTTAAAAGTTACAAGTATACATACATTAATTTCGTCCCACGTACTATCATATAATTAAATAAGTTCACCTAAACTATTAGACTACTTTTATTGGTGACCTCTTAGGATGTCATGACCCTATTTGAGAAATAAATAAAAAGATTAAATCATGTTTACACTACAACCCGGGTTGCAACCCCAACCTAGGTCACAACCCATATTTTAATTAAATATTTTTTTGTTTTTTTCTTTCCAACAATTTGTTTTTTATATAATTTGAGTTTTATTTAATAATTTATATTATTTGATTTATTTCAAAAATCTAAAAACATAGTCTTGTTTAGTTTATTTTTATGAATATTTCGATACGGAGCACTTTTAAAAATATGTATTTTTTAATATTATTATATATAAAATTTTGTTTTTTTTAATAGTTGTAAAAATTCAAGGTTTTTCTAATAGAATTTTGATATTATCTTTTTTAATGATTTTTATACTTAAATAATATTGTTTAAAAAATAAATATTTTTATTAATTTTACTAAATTTTATAGAATAAATTAAAAGTTAATAAGATATATGTATTAAAATAATTGATTTGAGTTGGGTTGTGAATAAAAGTGAAAAGCTGGGTTGGGTTAGGTTGTACAGGTGGAAGAGAGAAATTAATTTTTTATTAAGAAGTTGAGTTGGGTTAGATTGTGAATAAAAGTAGTCTTAATAGTTACATTAAAATTTAGTACGAAAATACATAAAATAAAAACATCAATAATAAACACGTAAAAAGTAGTCTTAAGAATAAATTAATATACATTATTATGAAGCTTTACTAAAGAAAATAAAAACATCATTTGCAAGGTTATATTTTTGCTACAAGCAACTATATGACCTAAAATAGTGATTTTTTAAGAAAAGATTCATTGAAGCTCAAAGTTGGATGTTCCATTTTGATAACTCACTTAAATTGGCAAGCAAAGACGTATGTAGTTAATAGCGCGTATTTTACAAGTTAACCGAGCTCACAAAGGGGGTGAAACATGCCTTCTCGGTTTAGTAACAGATCTTATCCAACAAACGCGACACGAAATCAACATTAATAATGCCAAAAAAACATCAAACATCATCTCACAAATATACACAAGCACACTTTCCCTTGATTACAACACAACCGGCAACAACTTTTACTTCAAGCTTTGAAGTTATCATGACGAAGAAGGTCGTGGCAACCTCTTTGCAATTTCCTGTGAAAGAAGCTCAGGTCAAATATACATAAGACTGGTCAACACGACAAATATCAATAAGCTTACTTGTCAACAAGAAACATATTCAAGTTAATTCAGTACCTCAAATAGCTGATTGATGTTGTCAGCTGTCTTTGCAGATGTTTCAATGAAGAACATCCCATTCTTTTCTGCATATTCACTTCCGTCCTTGGAACAAAACAAGCACGGCAATGTAAAACAAGGGCAATTTGGTCATTCTTATAATGATTAGTGGTCCAAATATGATTATAAATACTATACTATTGTGATAATAATCTATTTTTTTTTAATAAAATGATTTAGAAGGTTTAATGGGTTCAAGATACACTTTATATGACCTCCAGCCAATTTGGCCTGTATCATAGCTCCTAGGCCTTCAAACGAACCAAACATTTAGTGAATCGTTCATGAACCGTTCGGCAAGTTCATTATGTTCATTTAGTTAAATGAACGAACATGAACACATGTCCCGTTTGTTCATTTATGTTCTTGAATGTCCGACTAGGTTAGTTCATTTACACTCGCTCACTTAAATTTGTTTCTCTGTCCGTTCGCTTATGTTCGTTAGTTTAGGTTTGTTTAAGTTCTGCACGTTTACGTTCGTCTATATATTCATTTAAGTTTCTTAGGCCTGTTACAGTTTAGTCTAGTTTTATTAACTTTAGGCCCAACAAATTGATATTTGTTCATTTATGTTCGTTTACGTTCATGAACCGTTCGTTTATACTATTAGCGAACGAACATAAACAAACCAGAGAACATTCATTTCTCTTAGCAAACGAACACAAACAAAAAGCTCAATATGTTTAATTCTCTGTGTTTGATCGCTTGCTCAGTAAGTTAAAGTTAAGCTAACAACACAAAGACACCTGTTCGTGTTTGTTCGGTTCGTTTACATGCCTAATGTTTCCTTTTAAACCAATGTTTTTATACATTTAACCAATTAGAGATAAAAACAAAGCCTGAATCGACCCATTCAATTCAAATAATCCATGAAATGAAAGCATGTTTCTTACTTGAACCGACACCTCCCGATTATCTTGAAGATCAGCCTTGTTACCAACTAAAGCCAACACAATATCAGGGCTCCCATGTTTTTGTAGTTCCTATGTAACACGATCTTTATTATATCACATTTATGAAAACTGTTACAAAATGAACAAATAGTTTAAAAGAACTAATAAATAAACCTTGACCCAATATTGAGCTTTATGAAATGAGTGAGGATTAGTTATATCATATACAACAACTCCAACAGCTGCACCTCGGTAATAAAGTGGGGCCAGTGCTGCATATCTGTACAATAAACAATGAAAATTAAGTTTTATCATGTTAAAGTAGTATAATATGACCATAATAAAAAAGTATTTAATCTTGTAATGTTACCTCTCTTGGCCAGCAGTATCCCAAATTTCAAATTTAACTGTTGTTGAGTCTTGTAAAGCTATTGTTTGTGACAAGAATGAAGCTCCAACTGTCACCTGAAATAATAACAAATAAATGGTAAACGTAAGTAAATCCACTTGATGATTATTTTGGCATGAATTCATGGTAGCCTACAGAAGATTTACCTGTTATTTAAAGTAGCAGATAATATAAAAACTTTATAATCAATCTTAATTTTTCTTAAGTGAAAAGGAATAATATTATAGAAACCTTGGATGTTGGATCAAACTGACCACGGACGAAGCGAAGAACAATGCAGCTTTTTCCAACACCAGAGTCGCCTAATAGCACCAGCTGTAAATTAAATAAAAAAGGTGGTGTTGATAAATTCGTAGTGTGGATAAAATCATTGAATAAAAGAGCAAACAAACATGCCCAGTCAAAAAGAGTAAACATTAATTTAAAGTTACACGTACTACATTAAAGTTAATCCCGCATTATTGCTGACAATTCATTGATGCAAGGTTATATTAGGAAAACATTATACTTCACAAGTTGTGAATGAATTATGCCTACTATGATTCCCATTTAACCGTTTTCTTTTTCTGTTATCATCTAAACTGATCATGACTATAAGTTATCGAATATTCAGCTGAAATAGTAAGAGATCTCGATACAAGACTTATTTCAGCAAGCAGCACACTACTTTCATTTAGTCAATTAAACTCTGTTCAAAATGTAACATCATTTTAATGGTAATGAAATTAGTTTTTTTTTTTTTTTTTGGAAGGATTTTACACTGAATGAAGCATAGCTAGTATAGACAGATTTGAGAGTTGCAATTTCCATTTTACACAGAGGTTAGTAAAGAACTTCCATTATAGAAAATCACCCAGGAAAAGGCCTCAAAAGACATAAATCATAAAGCTGCATCATGTTAATGTTTTCACATTAAGCTTCATCATGCTAAAAATAATTGATATAAGATAGACCATGAAGAATTATGGTGCATTTGCAAAAGACACGAATCAAGTTTCATGTAACTCGCTTGTAACTCTTCAGGTAAGTAGGAATATTCAATATTATGTGTGATACAAGACGGACAGACAGACAGACGTAAGTGTATTTTAGGAAAGAATACTTTTGTGAGATCTGCAACATCCAATACCCAACACCTATATCTTTACTTAAAAAAAATACTTCTTTTGGGCGTTAGGGACTATAAAATACAGAGTAAAGATAATCAATAAGTATCCTGGATAAATTCATGGAATCGTGTACAAGTGCACTTCCTATAAAAAAATATTATTCCAGTCCTTTATTGCCACTGGGATAATTCAGGATATAGGCATAAAACGTTGAGCAAACTGTAATCTCCGAAAGTCATGAATGCTGGTTAACGAATCATTGTGTTTATTACAGTTTTACTCATCAGGGATGATGAAGCTTGGATGGCTAGCCTAAACAAGCTAACGTTGACTTGACTAGTTTCATGCAAATCAGTGCTTATGCTAATCAACATTTCAACACCTACCCTGATCACCGACTAGACCGTCACCATATAAGTTAACCAACGATGGTCCTCTTCGCAAAGCATCTACGCAGACCATGCTTCAAAATTTCAGTTAAGTTTATAAAACTCACACCTCCTAACTTGTATTACAAACTCAACTTAAAAGCCCTTTGCTCTCATTCTATAACTCTAATCACACTAAAACCACCAACTGGTTCCTGGTTTTGTGTGAGGTTGTGAGAGAATTAGAGCATCGGTCCATGAAACAACTAACTTGTTGCCTGCTTCCGTTTCCGTTTCGATGTAAACACTACTTTGTATTTATTAAAATGACAATTATTATGATATGAAACTGTAAGAAAGCAGGTACCTTAACACGTAGATTTCTGGCATCTGCAGAATCAGCAGCAGCAGGCGGGTTAAGTCCACCTATCCGACCGCCACTCCTATCTGCAATAATCAATACAAGGAGACGTAATCAACAAGAATAAAAAGAAAATTCAAAGTTTGACTGGATCAATTAATCAATTGAATGAGTAAAACCCAAACCCTAAATTAATCAATACCTGGAAGGGAGGAGGAACAACCCATGTTTTGATGGTATGTAGTGTATATGTGTTGGTGTTTCTACACCTGATTGTCTGTTGTTGCTTGCCTTCAGCTCTTGGTTGTCTTTGATGGTTTTTAATCTCTGTAAGTACTTATTAGAGTTTTGGTATTTTTTAATCATACCATAAAATCCTAAGTTGTATACGTATTAGAAAAAGGAGAAAAAGGGGTGTTAACCGGCCTTCTAGTTCAACGACATGTGATGATGGTTAAGACTTAGGATTATTAAAGTCTCAGGTTTAAAAAATGGTTTAAGAAGATTTTTCGACGGTAAAAATATACAAAAATTCATAATGTGCATTTAAGATTTTGTTTGTCCACTCCACTCTATTATAAATGTTGTATCTTATACCATTTCTTTACACTTTTTCTCCTCCTTTTTTTAGCTGCTTTTAATTATATAATCTTGAATCTATTGCAATTGTGTGATGCGTATGAACGATCTACATATATTTTATCAAGGTGATGGCATGAAGGTATGCTACATTACAAGTAGTTTAGAATGCACTATTGTGATTATACAGTTTGTTCGTGCGTCAGACTTGGACAACTTAGATGTACCCTTGTAACGAATTGGACGCACTGCTGTAACGAGGTAGATGCATTGTCATACCGAGTTATACAATATAGATGCACTATTGTAATGAGTTAGACACACTATTATAATTGTACGGTTCATTTATGTGTGAAATCTAGACAAATTTGATGCACAACTGTAAAGATAGACACACAATTGTAGCTAATTAATCAGACACATCATTAAAAGATTTTATTATTTCATATTATATTACTTAAATTACAAGCACACACAAATACGAAATACCAATGTAAAACTCTATAACTTGTGAGAATGAATCGGACCATTAATGTGGATGAAATGGTATAAAAGTAACCAATAGTTATACTCGTTTTACTTAATGATAAATTATTTCTTCTCTTACCTCTATCTCCTAGGCCATTAACACAGTATTTCGCTTTATCGGTTTTTCTCAACATGTTTTTTTTTATCCATAGAACGCCGAAGATGTAGTGTTGTTTACCGAAATCTGAGTCTTCCTTTAAAAAATATGATGTATTTTTTTTGTTATACTTTCAATTTGTATCAAAAAAAATATTATGCTTACATGTTTATGTCATTATGTGTATCTTTTGTATATGGGTCTTATGCTTATAAATGGGAGCTTAATGGACTAAGACTAAGATGCAAAAAGGATAGTTGGGCAATGATATGGGTTTATGGTTCAGTTGGATTGGGCTGACTATATTTGTGTGATGGGCCACAACTTAATAACAGATCTTCTTTTGATTCATTTGTTTTTTAACTAGTTACCAAAACACATAATTCGCTTTTCTCGTTCTTCATCTTCTACGTGTTTTTTGGTGGGTTTCAACATTCATGATGAAACTCCTCTTAATAGCAGTCGTTTTTTGTGCAACTGATGTTTGTTTCATTAGTTAGTTTCGAGAATTTTATTTGTTGATTGAATCTGTAATTCGTAATATACCATTTGTATATGTTGATTCTTGTTAATTGGCGGGTTTGGGGTTATACAGTTTAATTTACTGTTTGTGACTCTTCCTATACCCGAACACCATATCACCCAACCCAATATACTGTTTGTGATTCGTTCAGCCGGGTTAATCGAGTATGGTTAATTTCAACACCCCTAGATATATTTGATAATTACAGGACTTGTGTATGAAAATCACTCAAGTCACAACTACACATAAAAAATGCAACCTATATACATTATTACATAGCCTTATATTCATACTCATATAGCATTGACGTACAACAAAATAAACTTTTTAACACCCATTTTTAAATATATTATTAATATTATATTTAAATTAAAGATAACAAAACGGATTGATTTTATAGTCCAAGTTTAAAAAATACATGAACTATTTAAAAATTATATGCGTTGATAAGCTATTTACAATTTTGCCACCTGATTTAATTGAATGTATGTTTCATCAAATACTTTGGATTAAAAAGTAGGGTCAAGTGTTCAACTAAACTAGCATGGAGGCCCAACTCTGTTCATAGCATCAAAATATCAATAATGGATATATCTTATATTCCAATGCTGCGTCATTGATTTTGATAGGCACAAAAGAACTTACAAATTTCTTACAAATTTACAAGCTAAACACCATGACATATAAATGAAACAAGTATACAATATATCTAAGCGTATGAAGTATTGACTTTCCTAAAATCAATAAGACTACACCTTCACATACATGTTTAGTTATAATATTTTAGTGTACGTATAATTCTGTATATCTATACATAGTAGCAATTCTTCAGTACAAGTGATCTTATGGTTTGGGTGCAATAGTCGAACATATGCCACTCGCGCTAAGAGTTTGATATATTATATATCGGCTAGGACCCGAACTGTGCCGAATTCCTTTAGGCAAGCAACCATCTACTCCTTGTCCTTGATTTGTCGCGCTTGTTTTAGGCTTGTATATAACACTTTCACCTTTTTCTTCCAACGGCCTTAGGGCGGCAACACCACAGAAAGTGGTACCACCACCGTCAAGTGTGGCGGTTGGAGGAGTTAAGAGACGGAGGAGGAGAAGCATTGCCACAATGAAGCAAGTAAATCTAGCCATTTTGCGTTTGAAGTTGGCAAAGGATAGTTATGTTCTTAAATAGGGTGGCAAGGAAACCAGCTCATAGCATACCATGCAAAGTGCAAAGTTTCACCCGTGATTCTTTTTAATGTGTCCTAAGTTTCTTGGTCAATTAAAATAACTCCACCTCTTTCCTTATCTCCATTTTTCATATCTAAAAAGTAAGGTTAATTAATACACAAATGTAATATGGGCCGAGTTGATCGGCCTATCTTTCTATAGGATTTCTAAAGAGCACACAAAATACATATAAATTATAATAAAAATAAAATTATTAAGTGTATACTATCTTTGCGTTTAGTGTTAACACCTAAAAAAACAACTTAAGCTCTAAGACTTGAAGGTCCCTTGAATACATAGGCTCAGAGCTTCAACTTATTCTTTTTTATATAGTCGAACTCTAAATGATAGATAAAATAAAAACAAATCATTGAAATCATATATACATGTTAAAATGTCGCCAAGTTAAGCTTTAAGAACTGAAGGTCCCTTGAATACATGGGTTCAAAGCTTCAACTTATTCTTTTTTATACCGTCGAACTCTAAATAATAGATAAGAAAAAGAAACAATCATTGAAATCATATGTACATGTTAAAAAGTACTTAGACCATCGCCAATGCACTAGCTGTTGAGTGCAATTGGCCTAGGTTGATGGATCCGTAAAGCTTGTGTTGGACAAAATCACTCATAAGGAAGGGTGTCCCACATCTCCAAGAGCGGTGAAGGTCAGGTAATTAATTTTTCTTTTGTATTTTCTCTAGTTTAACTTAAATACATTAATTAATGACTTCTACTTGAGGTGTTTTAATGATTTGTCTATCACACTATTTTTTATACAATATACCTTTATATAACTTATTATAGTTACATTGTTTGTTATAGTAAGTTAATTAATTTATATAAAGAAATTGATTTAATATAAAAAAAATAAAACATTAAAAACTAAGCATTGATAAGTATGTGTTGAATTGAAGAGAAAATAAATGCTTTTATGGAGTTTATAAAAATATAATATAGCAGCTCACTAGTTAGTTGAACATGTTTGTAATTGCATTTAAGCGTCGATATAGGTTTCGAAGTTTAATAGAATGAACTACTATAATCAAAGGCCTTGGCCTCTCCGAACCAATGTGTTATTTTCCAAAGGGTGATGGTTAAAGCCTTGTTATTTGGAGTAGATTAGAGCTAGATTTGCCCAAAGAAAAGAACGAAGGATAGGACACGTTTTGGTCTTTGATTGGGCAATCTTTTCGACTGAAAGATTTGAGTAGGATTATAATCAGAATCTGTAACGGATAGGATATTTAGTTGGGTGACTTTCAGGACTTTGAAAGTCAAATGTTAACAAGGACACCTGTTGAACGGTGATTGGGACACGTATTGCCGTAGTTTATGTTCCTTCCAACCTAAAAGTGCGGGATTTTGTAGGTAAGCCGGTGGCATTAAGAGTTTGCAACGTGTATCACTTTGGAAGATCATAAAAACGAGTTTATCTCAACCACCGGTTCTCCACATACGCAAAACTCGTAGAATCAATGAGTCATCTTCGAATCAAATACTATCAAAGTCAAGTCCAGAAATATTATTAAATCCACTAAACTTTATGTTCGATAAGAGTTTGATTAATTCAAAATTTTATAATCTTGATTTAATTTGGCGATTATCCACAATGACCTGGTACCAAATTGCAGCATATGTTTATGCTATCTATCATCCATGTTCACACGTCTCATGCATCTTGCAATTTCTATTAGCATGTTTCCTTACTGTAATTTAGGAGTAGTGGATTAGTGTTTTGTGTTTGTTGGCCCCCTAACACCATCTAACTCAAAGAATGGATTTGTTCTTGATAAACGATCAAGACTGGTGCTGAGAAATCAAACGATCAAACAAATAATATAAAGATAATATGGATAGTGAACGACTCCTTGATCGGTAATAAAACATGACATATAATAAACAAACCGATCCCACTCAGGGTGAGCTCCCTTTGGGTGGTTGATTACATCATAGAAAAACCCACATAAAACTAACAAATGTTCCCTATTTATTGATAAAGACAACTATTCTAGAACTTCTCCCCGTTGAAGATAAACATGTGCATTGAAGCCCTCGTTTCGAATCCGGATTACTCACCGACTTTAATTAATCGCTTGACCAAAAATATTTAATGAATTCTGCCTCATTGATATCGCAAGTCACAATTTTTGACATTACAATCACCCCTTGACTTATGATATCAATTGTTTAACGGTGTCACACATCTTCACGAGTCACCCGATAAAAACCGAAGCCGCTTTATTTCAATTCACATCCTCAAGGTATGACCAACCTATTTATATTCTTGAAGGAGTTCTCGCTTCTTTATCCACCTCTCAGATCATAAGATATATAGGCATGAGATGATCTCGAATACCCACAAGTCGATTTTGGATTACTGGATTCAATGATCGAATGACAAAACTTATTATTTCCTCTTCAAATCCTAATCCAATTTGTTCGAAGTTCACCCCATGGATGAACTTCCCGAGCGTCTTGAAAATAATATAAATAACAAGCTTTGAACGCCCGGTCAAACAATGATGAAAACCCGATCAATTTTGACTTTCTTTTGGTTAACCCAAAAAATAAACATTTTCTAGTAAAAAAAGGTCAGGTTACCTTCAATCCCTTCTAAAAATTATAACTGACCCAAAGTAACTGATTCCAACAACCCAAAACAAAAGTAAGCAGCTGGTCCATCAAGGAATCCGGCCCATACCAGGTTTGATGAAAATCTAACCCAGCACAATAGCCCATGATAGGTAAGAAGGAGGCCCAACCCACAACAGGTTCAACATGTTGGACTAGGAAGTTTGTGGCCCACAAATAATGTTATAGCAAAAATGTTAATTACCAGATATGGTGAACAAGTGACATCAAAGTGATATTAGCAGCAACCCTAGCCACAACCAAAGTCTGCCGCCAGCAATAGATTCATCTTTTTCTTTTTTCTTTTTTCTTTTTTCTTTTGTTTTTGGGATTCAAGCCGATGAATATCAAACCCAGATTGACACCATTGATAAGCATATATATCTCAAACTTGAAGTTGTTATTCATCATATTAAACATAATACTAACCTCTTCATGTCAATACTGAGCAAAACGAACACCCATGTTCATCAATTTGAGGGTTATTTGCAAATATGACTTTCCACATACGAACACCCATGTTCTTCATAAAAACTTCACAAAAACCATAAAATGAACCTCGAAATCGGCATTGAATCTGGATCTATGACACGCGACGAACTTCGAGCACTTTTATTTCCAAAATCTTCAACCTTTATTTCCAAAGCTTCAACGGATCTTCAAAAACTTCAAGAAATTAACGTCTTGATTCGAGTAATCGTGGAATTAGAACTCAATATCGAGAACAAAGTTGAATCAATTGATTCAACCTGCTCTGATACCACTTGTAGGTCCCCCAACACCGGATCTAACACAACGAAGGTATTTGTTCTTGATAAACGATTGAGACGGGTGCGGTGAAATCAAATGATCGAACAAATAATATAAATATAATATGGATAGTGAACGACTCCATGATCGGTAGTAAAACATGACATATAATAAACGAACCAATCCCACCCAATGTGTGCTCCCATTGGATGGTTGATTACACAAAAGAAAAATGCATATAAAATTAACAAATGTTCCCTATTTATAGATAAAGACAACTATTCTAAAAGTTCTCCTTGTTGGAGATAAACTCATGCACCGAAGCTCTCGTTTCGGATCTGGATTACTCGTCGACTTTAATTAATCGCTTAACCAAAATATATTTAACAAATTCCGCGACATTGATATCGCAAGTCAGATTTTGGCTTTACAGTGTGTCACTCCCCAACCTAAGGCGGAAATGCCGGGGTGTGAGCCGATTGTTCACAGCTTAAAGGTACTATTGAAAATAAAATGACAATATCTATTAAATTAATTATTTCAGATTATAGTGCACAAATATTCATAACACAAACAAATAATCTAAAACAAATAATCCAAACAAAATTTAAATAAAGATAGTCTTCATTAAGTTCCCTATGGTCTTTTATAGACGCCCTTCATGTCAAACTTCAATTCAAAAGGCAACCTGCATATGCGTAGAAAATAAATAGAGTTTGTCAACAACACATGTTGAGTGAGATGATCACCAATTTTCATGAATGATAATATATATATATATATATAATATGATAAATGTTATGTAACATCCGCTTTTCTGAGAATTATAAATAACAGAAAGTTCTATAATTAACTGTGTGTCGTTAACTTAATTGGGTGTGTTAATGTTTGGATAATAAATGGAATTAGAAGTGTGAGTGGGTTGTGTTGGGCCTAGTTATTTGGTTTGTACTTAGTTTGTTTGTTTTGTTTGGGCTATGTATGTAAACCGAGATCCATTTGGATCTCGGTAGGCTTTTGGTTAGTATTGGGCTTGAGTGGTTAGTTCCCTATATATATAGAATGCATTGTATAGGGTTAGGGGTTGTTCATTCACTTGTTTTTTTGGCCGTCTAGTATCATAGACGAGTATTGTATTAATAGTGCTTAAGCACCCGACGTTAATATTAACGTGTGTTTTGAAGCAAATTCTTGGTACTGTGTTTGTGTTCTTGAATCATCCAGTGTTGGAATTCCGCACCAACACCTAGATTGTTGATATCATAATTGTAGTGATCCAGATTTGGGACTTACAATTGGTATCAGAGCCTTAGACCTATTCAGGCTCGTTATTGTGATATCAAGGATTCAAGATTTTAATCTTTGGTGGTTGTGGTTGATTTTTCGGTGATACTCTCGTTGGAAAAGGAAAAAGTTTTTTTTTGAAGTTGAAAATTGACCTAATCTTGGTTAAAATTCAAATCCCAGAGATTTCGGGATTTAATTTGTTACCAAAATTATCTGGTCAAAGCATCTTTGGGTTTCCTGGAAGTTCTCGGACAATTTTCATTGTTTTAGGCCAGCATTTGGTCGTTCTCGATGAAATTTGTTGGTTCTCGGCCAAATCTGCCTATTCTCGACCAAGTTTGTCAGTTCTCGGCTACATCCAAGAGTTCTCGGTTGACTAAGAGTGTTCTCTGTCGACTTCCTAGCTCTCGGTCAATATTGTTCTCGGTATCTTTTCTCGGCTGCCATTAGTTCTCGGTCAACTTTTATTTGGACCTGACACTTAGACTAGGACTATAAAACTTCCTGGACTTAACTTAATCTTAAATTAAAATAAAATGGAACAGTTAACCAACAGCAATGCGTCATCAAATGCTATACTTCATCAAGAACTGGATTCCATAATGGGGACAACAACTTGTGTACCTCGTCTATTGTCTCATGAGGGGTTCAGTGAGTGGAAATTTCGATTCAAGAAGTATGTTAAAATGAAAGATGCTAAGATCTGGAGAAGCATTGTTAGAGGACCCCAAATCATCACGTATCAACGTGAGAATTCAACTGAGGTTTTTGTGAAGCCGGTTGCACAGTATGATGATGATGATGATTTTGCCAAAGTTGAAGAGGATGAAAAGGCCCTATCAACTTTAACCATGGCACTTTCACCTGAGATTGCCCTTGGTTTTAGAGAACTTCAATCTGCTAAGGAACTATGGGAGGAATTAATCGAGGTGTATGAGGGAAACGAAGATATGAAAAGAATTCGCCAAGACTTGCTGCGACAAAAGTTCAACATGTTTAACCATGTTCTGGTGGAGTCATTGGAAAATCAACTCCAAAGGTTCATATCTTTAGTGACTGAAATGAGATCTGCGAGTATTTATCTAGCAACTTCAGAGATAAACAACAAACTGGTAAACTCATTGCCAAAGAGTTGGGATATGAATGTTGCTGTTATCAAGAAGACTAAGGATCTCAACAAAATGTCTATCTCTGAGATGATGGCTACTATCAAGGCATATGAAATGGACGACAAGCAACGTGAAATAAACCATGCGAATTCTTACAGTGCAGCTGGTTACAACGTTGCCTCCAACAATGCTCTTATTTCTCAAGATAGTTTCTCTATGTTCAAGGCCACTCAGCAACCTCCAACCCAAGGAAACTTTCAGATGTTTAAGTCCACTCAAGGCCAGTCTTCCTCTACTCCGCCTCAACAAGCTCCAGTTTTCTTCACCAAGTCTGCACAAGCTTCATCTGCTGGCACTGCTCAAGGTCAGAACTCAAGCCAGCTTCCCTCCATTCCGAAAGAGACTCAGGAGAACATAGCTCTAATGGCAGGGTTCATGAACTGCTATAATGCATTTCTAGCTAGAGACTTGGTTCAACCAGTTGTGGCTGCTAAACTCGATCAGATTCACCCTGATGATGTTGAGGAAATGGATATTGCTTGGCAAATCGCCATGGCAGTGTTTCGTGCCAAGAAATTCACTAAGAGGACTGGTAGAAACAATTGGAACATGCCTAATAATCAGAAGGTGGGTTTTAACAAGAAAACTCTGAGATGCTATAACTGTCACGAGCCGGGTCATTTTGCTCGTGAATGTACTAACCCAGCGAAGGAAGGAAACACAGAAAGGGTGCTGGTTCCAGTGGGTAATGCTAGGGGAGATGTTGGTGAGAGTTCGGGAAATAGTGAAAGGGGATTGATTGCTCAACAGTTCTCTTGGGAGGATCAGATGGCTGCTCTCAACATTTGAAATCAGACCGCAAATTTTGCAAATGTTGAAGACATTGAAGAGGAAAACGCTGCTGAGGAGCAAGTCAAGGAACTTCAATTCGCATTCATGGCGTTCACTCCCTCTAGCTCATCTGAGGTAAGCTTTCAACCATGTTCTCTAGATTGTGTTGATAAAATCAACTTATATAAACTTCATAATGATAACTTTATCAGAGACATGGAAAGAGTAAAATCTGAAAACTTTAAACTTAAGAAAAATGAAAAATCCTTCTTAGATAAAATAGAAGCATATAAAAAGGATCTCTCTAAGCTTAAGTCTGAATTCAGTATAAAGTGTTGTCACCACCTAGATGCCAAGCAGGAAATTGCTGAATTAACTGCTAAACTGGAAGTCTCCAAATTGGAAATTTTGAACTTAAATGCTAAGTTTGAAAGAGCCGAACTTGATTTTAAAAAATTTGAGGGTTCTAATAAAGTAGTAAATTCATTGATTGATAATCAATTATTGTGGAAGGAAAAGGAAGGTGAGGGATTAGGCTACAGCCAGGTACCCCCACCTTACAATGACAACTATGTTCAACTTCCTGTCACCAAAGAACAGGAAGAAAAGGTACAGAACATGAAGTACGGTATACATGATAAGAATGACAAATCTGAACATGTGAATGCATCCACTTCAGGAGTGAACGATTCTAACGTGTTTGCTTCATGTGTAGAAAAAGTAACTGTCAGGGAATGGACTGATGAGGACGATGACCCTTGTTTTGAATTTAATAATGACATTATTTCTAATGTTCCTTTGAAACTGCCTGGTTTAAATTCTGTTATTCCGACTGTTTGTGTGGGCTCTATTTTAAAGAGCAAGGATTTTTGTGTGTTTGATTTGGTTAATAGTTTGAATTCTGACAATGTGGTACCAAATAAAATTAAAAATTCAAAATCCAACAAATACTTACCACCTAAATTTGTTAAAGAGGGATGCTCTAATGACAAACAAGGTGATAAACTGAATAATGTGAATAATGAAAAGGGGGCCATCGCAATTTTCAACAAACTGGTCCACACAACCAGTCCAGACGAGGAATTGTCCAAAGTGATTTCTACATAAAACGTCAAACTTGTTTTAGTTGTGCTACTCTTGGTCATATTGCCAGAAATTTTCCACATCGTCCATATGTTCCATATTACGGATTTTATCAGAGGAATATGACCTATAGGCCTCACAATTTACACAGGCAACTATTCAGGCATTATCCAGCTAATTCCTCTGACGATGATTGGAACCGAAACAAATCTGGCAGGTTTAGTTCTCATCAGACCAAGCCTAACATGTTTCGAAAAAAGGTTAGAAAAGGTGCTTCGGTTTTAAACGCGAACACAAATTCTAAGCCAAAACGGGTGGAAAAGGCAACCTCGTCTTCTTCCAACCCCAAAACACCGGAGGTTACGACAACCATTCGTACATATAATGCCAAATCATACAATGGTAGACAAAAATGGTTGCCTAAATCTCTGGCAAAGGAATCTGAAAAATCCACGTTTGATGATAAAAGGGGCATGTCGTGGCAACCCGTGACAACCTTAAATGCATCAGGGTCACCCAGTGTAACTATGGACTGGGTACCAAAATCTAACTAATCCCGTGCTTTGTGCAGGGACAGCTATGGAGGAATATCATCAGAACTTGGTATGTCCATAGTGGTTGTTCAAGGCACATGACAGGGGATATTTCCCAACTACACGACATTCAAACCTTTAACGGTGGGTATGTGTCCTTTGCAGGAGGAGAAAAGGGAAAGATCACACAGAAGGGTACTGTAAGTAACGGTGTTCTAAAATTTGAAAATGTTAATTTCGTTCCTGAATTGAAGCACAGTTTGCTGAGCGTGTCACAAATATGTGACAAAGGGTTTTTAACTCACTTTACTAAGAAAGAATGTTTGGTTTTAAAACCTGGTATCATTATACCAGAAGACTGGATTCTTGTTCGATCACAACGAAAAGATAATACTTATGTGATCGACATGAACAAAAATGTTCCTGATGAAATAACATGCTTTGTTTTCAAAACTGTCGGAACATAATGCTATGCTTTGGCATCGTCGTCTTGGTCATGCTAATACGAAAAATTTAAATCGTCTTGCTAAAAATGATTTGGTCCGTGGCTTACCCATTAAAGATTTTGTTACTATTGAAAAATGTGTGGCTTGTGCCTTGGGTAAACATCATCGAAAAACTCATAAACCAAAATTGATCAACACCATCTCATCAGTTTTTCAATTGCTACATATGGATCTCTTTAGTCCAGTGCATGTTTTGAGTCTTTCACACAGCTCTTATTGTCTTGTTATTACTGATGAGTACTCACGTTTTACTTGGGTGTTTTTCTTGTCGAATAAGAGTGAAACTGCAGATTTGATCAAAAGGTTTATAGTGCTCATGGAGAACCAACTGAACTTGAAGCTGAAGGGAATACGCTGTGATAATGGTACATAATTCAAGAATGCATCATTAAATTATTTCTGTTCAGAGAGGGGAGTGCTTCGTCAATATAGTTTAGAACGGATACCACAACAAAATGGCGTGGCTAAAAGAAGAAACCGAACTCTTATTGAAGCGGCAAGGACGATGTTGTGTGATTCTAAGCTGCCATTATTTTTCTGGGCAGAAGCTATTAATACGGCCTGTTATGTTCAGAATCGGGTGATAATCAACAAATCACAAATGAAGACTCCTTATGAGATTGTCTATGGACATAAGCCTACTGTCGCGCACTTCAAGGCTTTTGGTTGCCCATGCACTCTACTGAACTTCGAGTCTACTCCGAAATTTGGGGCCAAAACTGATGATTGCTACTTTGTTGGGTATGCGGGCCATACTGCTTACAAGGTCTACAACAAGTCTACCAAAGAGATTCTAGAATCTTATGATGTTCGTTGGTTGGAAGAAAACGAGACTCATGCTCGTGTTGGTCTAGACTGGCTATTCGATTATAATGAACTCTTCAAACCGTTCAATGTGTTTTCGGTCATCAACACAGACCCTTCATGTAGCACTACAGTGGATGCTGAGAAAGATGATTCACATGCAGTATCCCACATCTCTCCACTCCTGGATGATGATGTAGTCAATGATGATAAACCCGCATCTGTTTCTCAGCCGAAAGCAGTTCCAGAAAATGAATATTCGCAAAGTTCATCTGAAGATACCGCGACAGTTGAGGTGGAGAGTCCTATTCGTCAGATTTTCGGGAGCACACTATTTCCTGATGTCATTCCAAATGAATATGTCGCCAGCACTTCGTACTCACATAGTACAGCGACCTCCAGATGGAAGAACCACCTTGCTGACATTGACGTGAATTTATCAAACCTGAACTCTACCAGTGATGTTTCAGATCAATTACTTCCTTCAAGAATTCAGAAAGATCATCCAATTGAGAACGTCATAGGTCCTCTTGAAACGGGCGTGTCCACAGACTGAAAATATAAACAGTTGTTTGTTTTCCTGTTTCATATCTCTGATAGAGCCAAAGACTGTAGACATGGCCCTCCAGGAACCCAGTAGCTAGACTTGAACCCAGTGGTAGACGCTATGCATGAAGAGTTGAATCAGTTTGATAAGTTGAAAGTTTGGAGATTGGTTGAGTTACCGGAGGGAAAGAAAGCACTTGATACGAGATGGGTGTTCCGAAATAAGCAAGATGAAACCGGGGTTATTGTTCGAAACAAGGCTCGATTGGTAGTTCGTGGGTTTCATCAAGTTGAAGGGTTGGATTACACTGAGGTTTATGCTCCAGTGGCTAGACTTGAAGCCATCAGAAATTTTTTGGCCTACGCTTCATTTATGGGGTTCACAGTGTATCAAATGGATGTTAAGACTGCATTTCTGTATTGCGAGGTCAAGGAAGAGATATATGTGGAACAGCCACCAGGTTTTACTGATTCCAAGAAGCCAAATCATGTTTACAAGTTAGACAAGGTATTGTATGGGCTTCATCAGGCTCCTCGAGCATGGTATGCTACATTGACAACACATCTTCTAGATCATGGCTACAAGCGAGGAACCATTGATCAAACCTTGTTTCGCAAAACTGTTGAAAAAGATTTGATCTTAGTCCAGATCTATGTAGACGACATTATTTTTGGATCCACCAGTGCTGAATTGTGTGCAGAATTTGAAGAAGTTATGAAGAAAAGATTTGAGATGAGTTCGTTGGGTGAGATGACAACATTTTTGGGGTTACAGGTTCGCCAAAGTTCGGCGGGAATTTTGCTCCATCAAGGAAAGTATGTTGAGGATATGATCGCAAAGTTTGAGTTTCAAGACTCCAAGAGTGCTAACACTCCCATGGTGGATAGGCCTTTACTGTCATCTGATCCGGAATGGAGTCCCGTAGATCAAACATACTATCGATCAATGATCGGGTCTCTAATGTACCCCACTGCCAGCAGACCCGATATTATGTTTGCTGTCTGTCAGTGTGCTCGTTTCCAGGCTAATCCTAAACTCTCTCATTTAATTGCTGTTAAACGTATTTTTAGATATCTGAAGGGACAACCGAAGTTAGGTCTTTGGTATCCCAAACAATCAGAATTTGATCTTTATGCTTTTGCTGATAGCAATTATGGTGGAGATGATATTGACAAGAAATCCACATCTGCCGGATGCAAGTTCTTAGGAGATCGTTTCATTTCATGGCAGTGTAAGAAACAACAAACGGTGTTCACTTCGACCGCCGAGGCGGAGTATGTTGCTGCATCAGCTTGCTGTTGTCAGGTTATCTAGATGCAAAACCAGCTGCTGGATTACGGTTTGGAATTTCTTGATACTCCCATTTTTTGTGATAATGATGCTGCCATTGCAATTTTTAAGAATGCAGTTCAACATTCTAAAACCAAGCACATTGATATTAAAATTCATTTTATTCGTGACTGTTATGACCGAAAATTGATTCACCTTGAACAAGTTCACACTGATAATAATGTGGCGGACTTATTTACAAAACCGGTCGAAACAGCAAAATTTAATGTGCTTGTGAGTTTTCTTAAAATGCTTCGTTTCGAGGATTGAGTCTTTTTGAGTGTAAACTCGTACATATCTTCTTGATATGTACAATTTTAGGGGGAGAAAAATCAAAAATCCAAAAATAGTGTGTGTGCGTGAATAAAAAAAATAAAATTGTGTGTGTAAGTTTCATTTTCGCTTAAAATTATGTTGGTTGCTTAAGTTTGAAGAACATATACTTGTATATGTTTGGTCCGGTGATCTACTTGTAGAGTCATAGAGGATAACCATTTGTCTAAGACTGAAAGCATCTGGGGCGATTGTGATATGTTTTGTGTTTTGAATTCTTTCACTTAAAATTATGTCGGTAACTCTAAGTTGGAAGGACATGTATTTTCATATGTGTTTGGTCCTGTTAACCATTTGTGGACATACGGGGTAGCCATTTACCTGAAACCTAAGAATGACCGGAGTGATCGAGTCTCAAAACTGTCTTTTAGGAAATGATATTATTATTTAGCTAAAAGCTTTTCAGATAGCTTAAAGTATTTTTAAATGAAAATTGATTCAACCTTTGAGAAATGATAGATAAATTGATTTTGAATGCCTAACGTGTGAAGTTATTAGGCTAAAAAGGGCTTTTGATTAGTTATTGATGTGTGTGGAAGCTTTTCATGATAATTAAAAGTTTGAAGTGATATAAACTAAATCTGCCAAACTTATTGTGGAGAGTCATTTTGAAGATATCAGCATGTCTCTAGACACATCTCTCCGAATGATAGGCAGAAAAGCAAGTACCCAGTCATACACGAGCCCGTTAGTATCTTGATCACCAAAAAGATTATATTTCATACTTGTGTCATAAAAAATATTATAATTTATCATTAAAATTGTTTTCTAAAAGCTTAAAGGGGTCTCAGGGAACTACAGGGGTGAGGCACTAAAATAGGTCCTAAACACCCTGAATGTAAGGCTTGTAAGTCCGGATGGCATGTAAGTCCAACGTTCAACCTTAAAGCTTAAAATCGTTTTGTACAAAGAAAAGTATTTTGATCAAGTACTAGGAGGTTGGAGTCAAATTGGGGTGATCTGGGGAAAGCCAAATACGCCTTGAGAATAGATAAGGGGCATCAGAGGTCCATAAGTGATGTCCATGTAAGTCTTATGCCTAATCGAATCTAATCATATCACTAATGCAATGAAAATCATGAAAATTATCTGCTATCAATCTTTTCACTATGTCACAATAATGCTGAAAATGATTCATTGTGAAAGTATCTTAATCAATATGATCTCATGTTCGGATCTTTTCATAAAAGGTGGTTCGTTTTAAGTAACTGAAATTTGATCCTATCTGTAAAAATCTCAAAACGTATTCTTGTTTTCTTTATGTTTTATGTTTTTATTATTTGCTTTATATCGAAATCACTCTCCTCGAAACATGTGATTTAACTGGGTCGTTTTCAATGTGTTTATATTACTTTGGGTTTTAGACTGGATTGTCAAGTATGAGATTACATGTCTTTGGGCTGAAACAAAAGGTTGGGCTTGTTTGTGGGTTCTCGGCCCATCTCTTTTGGGTATAAATAATATTTATCCCAGCTTTTGTTCTCATTCATTCAATAAAACTTTCAAATTCTCTCAAACCACTATTCGAAAATCCCACAAACATAAGCTAATCACATTCTATTGTATTTGGTGCTCCTTTGATCGTGTTACAGGTAATGAGTGATCTCTAAACTGCTTACTCTTGTGAGATGTAAGGATTTAAGCCGTCATTGACTTGGAGAATTGTTTTAGGGTTAATTGTTGGAAGTTAAAGGGGTTGCGTTGCAGGATTAATGGAGATTTCGGTGACTTGGAGAAATGGCCGATCAAGCTCCGTTAAAGTTTGTGGACACACATAACATAGTTGGACATTTGTTTGATCCATCTCTGGCCCACAAGGAATTCAAGTCTATGATTGTCGGCCTCAACACTTACAGGATTTCTCACGCATTACGAGAAAACCCTGTCATTTGCAGAAAGATGATCACTGATTTTTGGAATAATGCCTCAATCAATCCACGAGGAGCAGATGGAGTTGTGTCGGTAGACTCCAAAGTGCTGAATAAGCCGGTCGTCATCACAGAGACTATTATAAGGGATGTGCTTTTGTTTGGTGATCAACCTGATCACCCGACAGAATACTCTGATACTGCCGTCTCTGAGATTCTTACAAGGATGGGTTATGAGGGTGCTTATCTTCCAGCAATCAAGAAACTATTTCACCCATACTGGAGGTTTTTGATACACACGTTCTTCACATGCGTGTCAGGAAAAAAGGTGGGACCTGACGAGATCAGTCATACTCAGATGTCTGCTATTGTTGCTCTGATCATGGATTGGAATTATAACTATTCCAAGTTCGTTTTTAATGAAATGATGAGCAATCTGAAAGGGAAGAAGAAAGAGATGTTCCTCATGTATCCCAGATTTCTGCAAATGATTTTTGACTCTCACTACACTGACCTTGTCAAATCTGTTGATACACTGGACATGAAGTCAATGGGACCCAACACCTTTGGGTTAATGAAGCAGTCCAGGAAAGGCTCTAAGATTGTCTATCAGGGCCTCAATGCTCTGGAAAAGTTTGGTAAATTTGCTGAGACTGAAGTTGTACCAGTTATAGCTCAAATTGTCGATGAACATGTGACACCTGTTCAAAGGCAATCTGCTGCATTCGAGATCAGTTCAGATGAAGAAGAAGAAGAGACAGAACACCGTGAAAAGGATACTGCTCTGACTGATGAGCAATTAAGAGATTTTGAAGCTTTCAAAGAATTATTACAGTTAACCGCTCTGAAGCCTCCTCAGGCAGTTGTTGTAAATGAAGAAGTTGATATCCCTGAGGAACCAGCCGCTGATCTCATTCCACGAAAGTGCAGAAAGAAAGATCCGAGATCGGGCGTGCTGGTTCGTGAAACTGAAACAACAACCACAACACCACCACCACCAACAACCAATAGCCTACAACACCAATCACAACCTGAGTCACAAGCTCCAGAGACTCAAGTTGAACCATGTTCATCCACTGCAGAGCCACTGACTCAAGATCAGATGCTTGATGACATTGCTCGTGATTTTGATTTGAGTCAGATATTCCATCCACTGATGAGGCTACTATGCCATACACTGATGCTGCCTCTGGATCTTCTGGCCCGTCCAATCTGGGTCAGTCAAGCTCAAATGTTTCCGAAAAGGTTGCTCAGATTCTGGCTATGCAAGAAAGATATTTGCAAGATAAAGGTAAGGGAGTGGTGCTTGAAGATGCTCTCGTTGATGTGCAAGCTCTTCAACGTAGAGTCTTTGAACTTGAACAAGATTTTGTTGTGAAAGATGTGCGTATTCAAGAGCTGGAAGCCAGCAATTCTGATAAAGACTCCAAGATCAAAGAGCTTTAGTCTAACATGGGAGAGTTAACTGCTGTTTATCTAGACCTCCAACAAAAACTCGTTCAGAAGTTTGGTGATGAATTCAAGAGCAGTGTTGATAAAACCTCAAATATGCCTAACGTTGATCAAAGTGGTAGATCTACTGTTCGTCAGACTGAAAGTATAGATGAATCTGAGACGCTAAAACAGTATCTATCTGAACCTCCACTCACCAAAGAAAAGTTGGATAGAATTCAGAAGAAGCTGCTGGTGATGAAAAACTCCAATCAGAATGTCGAATCATCCGATCACCCAGACAGATTCGTTGTTACTCTTCAAAAGGGTTTTTCGGATAAGTATGGAGATTGTTCTGGAGTTGTGTCATGGGGTTTTGATGCTGAAAAGAACATGTGGTGGGTTAAACGGAAGTCCGGGACCACTGAGTACTACAATAAGATGAAAGACTTTGGTTCTTAGACTATGGTGGATCTCAGTGATTTGATAAACTCCCCATTCCACAATCCAACAAATGATAAATGTGGTAGGGATTTCTGGAACTTTATGAGAAATCAAGTTGATCAAGGCTTTCCAAAGATGCCAACTGCAGACTCGTTCTTGAAGAAAGCAAAGGGGGTCGTGGATCTAAAGACAGGAAAGACAATGGTCAATGTCATGTGGCCTGCTACAAAGAAAGTCACTCGTATTCTTGTGCCTAAAGCTATTCCAGATGGTACTCTGGATAATATGAGATTCTGGATGTATGACAGTGAAACTGATACCGTGGTTGTACGTCTGCAGAAGGGCAAAGGGCAGTATAGATTTATTGACCCACGAGATCTGCTGAAGCTTGGAGAGAAAGACATCAAGACACTCAGTGCATTTCAGATAATTGCCGACCCGATTTTTGAACCGGCTGCAAAAGAATATACAAGCATGGTGGCTTCTATTATCAGATGCAAATTTTGGACAGGTGGTTTAAAAGACGTTGACATCGATTATATGGAGCATGATTGAGAACCAAGCTACAAACCAAGGGGGAGATTGTTGGGCCTAGTTATTTGGTTTGTACCAAGTTTGTTTGTTTTGTTTGGGCTGTATATGTAAACCGAGATCCATTTGGATCTCGGTGGGCTTTTGGTTAGTATTGGGCTTGAGTGGTTAGTTCCCTATATATATAGAATGCATTGTATAGGGTTAGGGGTTGTTCGTTCACTTGTTTTTTTGGCCGTCTAGTATCATAGACAAGTATTGTATTAATAGTGCTTAAGCACCTGACGTTAATATTAACGTGTGTTTTGAAGCAAATTCTTGGTACTGTGTTTGTGTTCTTGAATCATCCAGTGTTGGAAATCCGCACCAACACCTAGATTGTTGATATCATAATTGTAGTGATCCAAATTCGGGACTTACAGGTTGTGGGGCCCATAGTCCCCTATATAAACCCAACCCCTCCTTCCCTTCACCACTTTCTTCCCTTCCACCACACACACACACTCAAGAACACACACATTTTCTCTCAAGACCCGAATCCGAACCGGGCTAAAGCAAGGAAGATCTTGGTGTTCGAATATCTCAAACATCAAGAAAACGTCTAGATCTTGGGGTTGTCCAGATCTGAACCGAACCTGGAGCAAAAAGGTAAGCTTCGGCCAAAGGGTTAAGTTTTATGGTTAGAATCGACATGCAAACCGATGTAATGATAGATCGGGTTGTGAAATGTAAGAAAAACATGAACTTGGTGAGTTTTAGCCTCACGGGTGTATTATAGAACAAAAAAGGTGACGTCTGGACTATGAGAAACACGGATATACAAAGTTGGTACAACCCAAAACCCATAAAAAGAGTTGGATCGGGTCCTAAGGAGGAAACAAGGAGAAAAATGGCTTTAAAATGGTAAAAACGACAAAAGGCAGGAATTTCGCATCGCACAGCTATGCGAAGCGAAATCAATAATTTCGCATCGCACAGCCATGCGAAGCGAAATCAATATTTTTGCATCGCACAATCATGCGAAGCAAAAAAGTCATGGGAAGCGAAATTCCATGCGAAGCGAAAAATTCATGCGAAGCGAAAAAGTCATGCGACGTGAAATTCCATGCGAAGCGAAATTCTTCCATGCGAAATTTCATGAAATTCATTTTCTGATGCATTTTTGTTAAAGGACTGTTAATGAAAATAAAATTTTTCCGAGCTGACCTGGTAGCTTAACCCCAGCCAGGGGCTCTGCCCCTTGGACCCTGCTAGGGGCTGCCGCCCCTAGACCCTGCTACAAGGGGCGCTGCCCCCGGACCCCCGTTAGTTGAGGGTTTCACTAACCTAGATGTAGGAAGTAGTAGTAATGGATAATTGACACACGTAATGTGTTGTACAGTTAGCCGTGCGCAACTAAGGAAGGACATTACCATTAACAGCGAGAGAAACCGACTCCAGGTGAGTTCTAGCCCCTATATCTGTTATGTTTCCGGGGCTGTGTGCATACTCCTATGTAGTAGATAATACACTTACTTGATTGGTAAGTGTATGATACGTGTATGATTGTGTATTGAATGTATTGTTACATAATGATTGTATGAACGAGTACGTATATATATTTATAACTAGAAGATATGTAAAGTATGCACGCATGATAAAGGTATGGTTATTCGAGACAGAAGGGACCAGACCCTTATAATATCTGTGATGTTAGGGACCAGACCCTTATAATATCTGTGACGTTAGGGACCAGACCCTTATAATATCTGTGATCTTTAAGATAGAATAGCTTATGGTATACCATAGGGTTTCATGAAAGAAAGTATGAAAGAACGTATGCATATATGTAAAGTATGTACGAAAGAAGTGATAGTAAATAAGGTATAAATACGTATCTCCTGACACGTATGAGTATGGTATGAATTTAATGTATGTTAATTGATTAACTAGAACTCACTCAGCGTAGCTGACTTTTTGTATGCACGTAGGTGAGTAGGATGAGGCATGTTACTTGAGGTGGGACACGTGGAAAACGGATGGAGACTGTCATCGAAGACGGAAGATTCACGTGTCGTTTATCTTATTGTTTAAGACTTAATGTATTTTGTTAAGACAAATACTTATGATATGTGAGAATGTTTAATACTAAGTATTCCGCGAAAAGTTTTTAATTAACTCTGAGTAAATCACTGTGTTTATGAGTAAATCCAACACCAAAGTAGGGTTACCAGGGACGGGACCTTACATGTTAAGTGCGCAAACAAACATATGTGAGTAATAATCAATCAAACCCTAAACAAACAATGTGTGCCATTTAACCGTTGCGTTGCGGAATGGGCATTGGCTACAATGACTGACTGAGATTGTCGGTTTACCATCACCATGCGAACGGGCTTTGGTCACTACGACGGCGTATGATCATACTGACATGCTAGATTTCTGATGGACCTCTCCGTAACATGATAGAATATAAACACTTATACACATAGCAATTAACATTTAATTGAATTACACATAATAATTATGTTTGCAAGTTTGTGTATATATATGATATAAAATATAATTAGGTACGCATATGTTCCCAAAACATTTAAAAACAGTAAAATAAATGGGAATGATCAAACTCACCTTATTGCGTAAGCGAGTGAACAAGAATATGAGTAAATGATAAACAAATAAACAAGTCGTCTTCTAACGCGTTGAACAAAATGAGTCAAATAAACCTGAAACTTTGAGATAAAGAAATATGAGAAAAACCGAACACATTGCCGCTAGAATCATTCCAAACGGACGTCTAGAACTCCGGTTATGATACATTAAACGTTTAAACGAGTCTGTACTGACCAGAACTTGAACAGCGAATTGGAATTCGGGTTTTGGTCAGTGGCCTTAAAATCTCGTTATGAAAATAAAAGTCTTTTGGACCAAACGTCGGTTCTGAATATAAGCATGAGAAAACGAGTAGTCAAACTTGTTGACTATTTTGCCTTTTGACGGGTTTTAAACGATTTGACCAGCCAACACCCTTCAACCACAGAAATTAATTGAAGGTTATTGACTAAAGAATATATATGAATACCTTTACAGAAGACAACTTACCCGGATAATGCTTAAATCGATGAGAAACGAAAGTCAAAGGTTGAGAATGCTTGAAAGTTAAACACTAAAGCTTGTTTATTCGAGTATTATGGCAAAACCGAAGAAGAATATGATGAAAACACGCAAGTGACGGCTGGAATGCATATTTAGGGTTTAGGGAAGTTTGTGGCAGGTATAATATGCCTTGTTTATATAGGATATACAAAAACGAACCAAATATGGCTATTTTAGTCGTTTAAGAAACCGAATAAGTTTTTAATGACCAAATCAATATTATATGTAGTAAAATTCATTCTTGAGCAAGGGGTAATGAATATGTACATGTACTTAGGCCATACTACTTTTCTTGGGGTTTAATTCACTCGATATAGTCAAAAACTAATCGATTTTATGCCAAAAACAAACTAGGAAACAATACAAATTATAGAATCTGCACAGACAGGCCACGGCGGCGCGCGGCCGCATGGGTGGCTTGCCACCGCGTGGTGCTCTGGCACCAAGGAGGGAAAATTTTATTTTTGAAAATTATGGTCCCTGAACTTCCTAAAATGTTTAATTCTTGATTATTTTAAAGTTTAAACAAAGAATGGACAACTTTGAAAACCTAAAGGATATAAAATGAAAATACCAATCTTAAACACTTATGATTGTTTGATTTTATTAATAATAACGATCCAAAATATGTTCCCGAATCGGGTTAAATACAAACGAATACGAATACGGAAAATCCGAGATGCTACACAATGCTTGGTTAATTAGTTTTTTGCATTGCATCCTATAAAAGGCCTTATATTTATTTAGTAACGAGAAAAAAATTGAAGTATTTTTTATGTCTCGTTATCGCTATTTCTTTGGATTCTAACCTGTCACACCCCAACCTACAGCGGAATATGCCGGGGCGAGACATAATTGTATCATAGCTCAAAATACACGTGTCAATATCTCAATTATTTATTTCATAAATTTCAAGTGCGCAAAGCACACCATAGTCTCAAAAGAAAATTAAAACTTAAAATAATTAAAAGCAAAATCCGTCTTTATTAATCATGCAACCTAAATTCCAACTATTCTTTATCTTGTTTCTTCATCCCAAAAAGCTACCTGCGTCATACGTGAAAATATAGTTTGTTAACATAAAGTTGAGCAAGTAATCAATGTTTTTGAATATACATAATATTGAAAAAGTCAATTTCTTGTGATAAATATGAACTACTACAACTAGCATAGCAATAATATAAAAATTGTCTTTTCACTCGAATCACATAGATAACGAGCTACTCCGACGGCGTATGATCATACTAATGAGGATGAGGATTAGATACCAACAACCATAACTAAAAAATAAGCAAATAGTCACATTCGCACGTATAACTAATTGAGTAATATCATATAATTTCAAATAACGGAATTGCAGTGTGAAATAAAATACTTGAGTTGTTAACGCATAACACCCCCAAAATATAAAACGGTAAAAAGGGGGATGTGAATTACTTACCTTAACAAGTGGATTAAGTGATGAGACGGTGGTAAAAGTTAAGATGGAAACGGTTGCGCTCCTCGAGTTAAGTTGACAAGGGGCCGTAATCGTTAACGGTAAGATTAATTAATTATAACGAAATAATTATAATAATAAGTCTATGATGGGTTTGATATTCGGTCGGGTTTAAGTAAAGTTGGAATCTCATTAGATTAATAATTATTGTTTATCGTTATTATTATTATTATTATTATTAAGGTTTTATTATGATTATTAATATAGTTGGATAAATAGACTAAATACTTATTATATGATATTTATCTATACGTATATTTATTAAATATTAACTATCGATTATATAATACATATATATTTACACATTATCGAGAAAAGAAAAAAAAATTTAAAAAGGAAATTCATTTTGAACCTCTTAAGGTAATTCGGTTCATTTTAATGTACGATGAAAATATTTATTTATTGATATTACAATTATATAACAATGTATGTATAAAAATATATCTATGGTATATGTATAATTGTATATAATATGTAGGCATCAGGAAAGTTTTAAAGTCCAGAAAATTATATCTCAGTGTTCGGTTTTAACAAAATAAAGCTCCTTATGCATTATATTAACATTAAAATGGTTAAAATAAAAAAAAATAACAAAAAAATGTTCAAAACCGGGCCTGGGGGGTTCGAACCCATGCCCCCAGGCCAGTTCGCATCTTAATAAACATGTGCTAGCCATCAGGCCAACGCTTAAACATGTGTAATAGATGGATATTATAGATTAAATACACTTAGTCCAGTTCTAGAAATTCCCAATTCAAATCCTAGGATTCAAATCAGCTAAATTGATAACTGTTGGATGAAATTGATTTAAGGTTAATGCTTGATGGTTAAAAACGAACTAAAAGCAGGTTTCAATTACCAAAATAGACGACTGATTAACGAAGAATGATGAATAAGAATGTCCGGCTATAGCTTGATCTCGAATCTGGTCTAAATGGCTTCTGTTAGTAAAATTGAGTTAGGGGTTTTAGTGGCACTGGTATGGGGGTGGCGTGTGGGATTTTAATTGTGATTTGGACATGAATTGATAGTGTTTTAAGGACGAGGTCAGCCGAGGGTTAAATTTGGTTAATTAGCTATCGATTTTGATTCGTTTTCTTGATTAAACTGTCGGTTGGACGCGTTTTTGGTCATCCATTGATTTGGCAAGATCAAATTTGATAATTATAACCAAAAATTAAGGAACAAGCTAGAGGGGGGGGGGGTATGGTGCCGACGGAGGTGATGGTGTGGTTGGAGGGAAAAATATTTTTGGAATTTTAAATTTGCAATAAGGTCCTTCATCTTTGATTAAGGGTGCAAATGAGATCAAAGGTTCGTTAAGGGTTAACTTTGTATATCTTTGATAGTTGATATTAATTAGCAAATAAAATAAAATAAACTAAAAATGTAGAATTTTGTTAATTAATTACACAAACATTAATCGGGTCGGGTAATGATTACACGTGCATGAAAAATGAAAAACCGAAATGTTATAGCATTCTCTACTTTTGGAAATTTCGTCCCAAAATTAGAGATTAAGCCGTAACGAAGAGGTGCGGGTACTTAGCCTCCATTTGTTCTTCCCGTTCCCAAGTGAACTCGGGACTACGCTTAGCTTCCCAATGAACTTTGACATGCGAAATGCGGCTACACTTAGTTTCTTTGTCCATACGATCCATGATATCAACGGGTTTCTCGATTGTGCGCATAGATTCATCAATTTGTACTTCGTCGAGGGGTATGTGGAGATTTACCTCATCTAAGCACTTCTTGAGATTGGAGATGTGAAAGGTCGGATGAACATTGGAGAGTTCTTCGGGGAGATCGAGATAATACACAACTCTACTAACTCTTTCAACGATTTCAAACGGGCTAACGAAATGAGGAGATAACTTGTTTCTTTTAATAAATCGAAATACTCCATTCCAAAGAGATACTTTGAGGAGAACTCGATCACCAACATTAAACTCGAGAGGTTTACAGCGCTTATCGACGTAGCTCTTTTGATGGCTACAGGCGACAAGAAGATTTTGACGAGAGCAATTCGATCGGAAGTTTCTTGAACAAGTTCGGGGCCGGTGATTTGTGATTCACCAATCTCGTTCCAACAAATCGAGGAACGACATTTTCGACCATAGAGATCTTCAAAGGGTGCTATGTCAATACTAGTGTGAAAACTATTATTGCAGGAAAACTCTACATGTGGTAAGTGAGTATCCCAATTTCCACCAAAATCTAGCACACAAGAGCGGAGCATATCTTCGAGCGTTTGACTTGTTCGCTCGGATTGGCATTGGTTTACGGGTGATAAGCGGTGCTTAGATTGATACGGGTACCAAAGGCAGTTTGCAACGAATTCCAAAAGTGAGAGGTAAACCGATCATCACGATCGGAGATAGTTGTCAACGGTGTTCCATGGCAACAAATGATATTCTTGACATAGAGTTGACCTAGTTGACTCACGGAGGACTTTTCTCTAAAGGGTATGAAATGATCCGACTTGTTTAACCGATCAATAATTACCCAAATACTATCATTGCGGCTTTGAGTAGTGGGAGTTGGTGACAAAATACATGGCTATGTCCTCCCATTTCCATATGGGGATCGGCAGTTGCTCGAGCAAGCCAAACGGCTTTTGATGCTTGGCTTTGACATTTGAACAAGTGAGGCATTTGGATACATATACCGCAATATCCTTCTTCATTCCCGGCCACCATAACATGGGATGAAGATTGACATACATCTTATCCGCACTGGGTTGAATAGAGTATCGTGACTTATGAGCTTCATTAAGGATGAACGTGCAAAGACCGTCACAATTGGGAACCCATAAACGGTTTAAATAATAAAGTAAACCATTGCATTTCGTTTCAAGTTGGAGTTCGGTGCCACACGACATCTCATCATATAAGTTACCTTCGGTGACGCAGACGTGTTGAGAGTCGAAGACGCGGTATTGAAGGTCGGATCGTATGGTGACACAATTGAGCCAGACGAATTTAATGTGACTCTTACAACTAAGAGCATCAGCCATGACATTTGCCTTCTCGGGATGGTAGCATTTCTCGGAATCGTAATCGCCCATCATCTTTATCTCATATTGAGATCCTTTTAGTCGAATATGTGTTGCAAACTTTTATGATTAGTGAAGACCGCACATTTCATGCTGTAAAGGTAGTGTCTCCAAATTTTCAAGGAAAACAAGACCGCACCAAGTTCGAGATCATGCGTTATGTAATTTTTCTCGTGAACCTTGAGTTGACGCAAAGCCTAAGTAATGACCATGTCTCGTTGCATAAGCACACAACCGAGACCTTGGATGGAAGCGTCACAAAACAAAACAAAATTTTTGTTGCCCTCAAGAAGTGCGAGGATTGGAGCATTGCAAAGCATGTTCTTTAAGGTTTGAAACGCTTCTTCTTGAGCGGAACCCCATTCATATACTTTTCCCTTGTGGGTTAGTGCTGTAAGTGGTGAAGCAATCTTCGAAAATTTGCGAATAAATTGAAGGTAATATCCCGCTAAACCAAGAAATGAACGGACCTCCATTGGAGAGGACGGGGTTTTCCAACTTTTAACGGCTTCGATTCGGGATCAACGTGAATACCCTTGTCATTGACGATGTGGCCCAAGAATTAAACTTGCTTTAGCCAAAATTCGCATTTGGAGAATTTAGCATACAGTTGTTCTTTTCGCAAGAAGTCAAGAATGGAACGCAAATGATCTTTGTGCTCTTCCTCGAATTTAGACTATATCAAGATATCGTCGATGAAAACAATCACGAACTTGTCGAGGTAGGGTTTACAAACACGATTCGTAAGGTCCATGAAAATTGCGGATGATTATTTAACCCAAAAGGCATAACTTGGAATTCAAAGTTCCCATAACGAGTACGGAAAACGGTCATGGGTATGTCATCCTCGTGGATACGAAGTTGGTGATAACCCGAACAGATGTCAATCTTGGAGAAACAAGCGGCTCCTTGGAGTTGATCGAATAGATCATCGATATGCGGAAGAGGATAATGGTTCTAGGTAGTAAGATTATTGAGAGCACGGTAATAGATACACATACGAAGAGTACCGTCATTCTTCTTGACAAACAAAACGGGTGCAGCCCATGGAAATGAACTCGGCCGAATGAAACCCTTGTTCGTGAGTTCTTGGATTTGGTTTGAGAGTTCTTGCATCTCGGAAGGTGCAAGCCGGTAAGGTGCTTTGGCTATGGGGTTTGCTCCTGGTACTAAATCAATACGGAACTCCACTTGATGTATGGGAGGGAGTCCAGAAAAGTCTCCGGGAAAGACTTCGGGAAGTCGCGAACAATCGGGATGTCGGAAAGTTGCTTTTCTTCGTGGGCCTTTGTGGTGACATGGGCTAAGAAATCTACATACTTCTTGTGCAAATAACGTTGGGCTTCAAGGCATAAAATGAGGTTTAGCTTTGAGAAGGGGTTTTCTCCGACAATGTTTAGAATTACACCGCCTTCGATAGGGATACGAATAATCTTCTTGATGCATAGAATTTTGACATGGTGAAGAGAGAGCCAATTCATACCAATGATGAAGTCAAAGCTAGCCATTTGCATTGGAATAAGATCAATAGAGCACTTTTTCCCCTTAAGGGTGAGTGTGCATTTACGGATGACAGAGTGAATAACGATTGATCTACGGTAAGCTATCTCTACCGTGAAGGGTTTAGACAATTTATTACGGGGCACATCAAGTATATATTCAAAATTAAAGGAACTGAAACTTCTATCGGTTCCCGAATCAAATATTATCAATGCATGATGCTTGTTAACTAGAAACGTACCGTTCACCACAACGTTTGAGTTTTGGGCTTGATGAGCATTGATGGTGAAAGCTTACCCTTGAGTTCCTTGAGGTGCTTGGGTTTGAGATGTTAAAGCTTGAGGGGTTGGAGTTTGGTAGGCTTGCATGATCATGGGTTAGGCTTGAGGATTTGAGGACCCATGAGTTGGGGTACTTGAGGTTGGCAAGTTTTCACTTGGTAGGCTTAGGAGGTATAGTAAGGTTGTGATGCAACATAGGCTTGATGGGCTTGCGCATGTCGAAGACACACGTAGTGGAGGTGGTTTGGATCACCGCAATTATAGCAAGCCCTAACGGGATTATTGATTGGAGCACGAGGGATGGCTCGGGTGGGTTGGTTTGATGATGTGAACCGCGGTGGAGCGGCTTGCACACGGGGTGCTTCTCGGCAGTATTAGGTAAGGTGGCCGAATCAATGGCAATTGGTACACACTCGGCAAGTGGATTGCGCCGGATGGTGACGTTGGCAAGTGCTACAATATGGGTGTGGTCCGGTGTATGGTTTCTTGGTTGGAGGGGCTTGTTGGGCTATGACATAGTTTTGTGAACCGGGCTTTCGTTTGTTATTGCGGTAATGAGATGAGTTATGGTTGTGGTTGTGTTTAGAGGAATCAGGCTTTGAGGATTCGGGCTTGGACTCTTTAGCAGGCTCGGATGTGGGCTTATTATTGGCCTTTTTGGAACTCTTCCGCGTCAAGGTCCCGGCCTTAACGTGGTTTTCAGTGAGGGCCCCGGCTAGGGTAATGGCATCATAAAGATCCTTCGGGTCGTAAATTAGGACGGAATCTTGGATTTGCATCGCAAACCCGTGATGTACTTCTCAATGGAATGCTCCAAAGGAGTGACCATATGCGAAATGGGGAGGCATAATTCGTGGAACCGGTCATTATAGGCGGTATTATCACCACCCTCTTGCTTCAAGTTCCAGAACTCTTCTTCCAACTTTCGAAGTTCATGTTTCGGACGAAACTTTTTGGGCATGAGTTGTTTGAGGTCATCCCATGGCAAGGCCATGGCAACTTCAGCCTCAATAGAAAGTTTCTCACTATTCCACCAATTGAGGGCATTTAATTTAAAAACGCTTGAGGCATACATGGTCTTTTTGTCTTTCGGGCATGCACAGTAGAGGAACACGCTTTCCATGTGCACGAACCATTGAAGAAGGGTGGTAGTACCCTCGGTCCCAAAGTAATGGTCAAGTTAGTGTTCGTGAATTGCTTGAAAGAGCAAACATTAGGGTTCACGAGAGCATTTGCAGCGGCATTCGCGTTTTGGAGTTGAGTGATGGGTATTTAGAGGACTTCGATTCCCTTTGTAATGCGAGAGGACGTGCTACGACCAAATTTTCCGACGCGGCGGGTACGGTTGATGAGGCTGGAAGACATACTACAAGGATAAAATGTGTAAAATTTATGAGACTTGGGTAAATATTATAAATGTATGAGTTTGTGTAATTTGATACTTGTGAATTTTATTTAACAATTTGAGGTTGGGATTGTTGTTGAGGTTGAGATTTGCATCACTTATGAAACAAAGTTTTATCATCGTTAACATTATGAGGAAAAATAAATATAATAATAAAATAATAACTCGAAATTGAAATATAGGGTTTCATTTGTTAGTTAGGATTTCATGAACCACCATAGTTCCTTCCAACAGAATGAATATATCGAAAACCAAATAAAAGTTGTTGAAATATTAGCTTTAACAAAATCGATTAAAATTGAGTTGTGAGGGGTGTTGATGTAGATCACCTGTTAAAGACATGATAAGACCTGTTAATCAAAAAAGTGCGATATGTGATTTTTTTTATTTTCTAAAATAATTAATTTAGTAGGCTAGACTCTATCATATTCCCTTATTTATACATGAAACTTCAAACTGTCATATTGCCATGGCATATAAAGTAGTTAAACAAGTTGTATTCATGTTTGATACTTGTGTTAAGCGTGTTGTTTCTAACATGTTAAACCTGTTAAGACATGAATTGCCAAACCTATGTAGATAGTTAAAGTAATTCGGGAACCATCGTGTATTTGTATACTTCACCATCCGTTCAACTAAAAACACAATGTGGAAAACCGAGTTTAGCCATGTATCACCGTGAATTCGGTTATAAATTAAGGGTGTGATTGTCACATGACCACGATTGATACAATGAGGTAAGTAGATTCGTGTAAGTTTGGTGTGATAAGCTTTGTCCAAATAGGTTTCGCACCCACACCTTACCTCCAGGAAGGAAACCAGATCTCTCGGCTGATTGAGATTTGTGTGCATTGTACTTCCTTAGGCTCGCAAGCCTTGGTGTCAAGGGTTTGGTGTACCAGTTTTTCCCACTTACAGTTACTACGTATCCGTTACAAGAATCATCCTCAAGGAGAAGGGAAGTAAAAAAGTGAGATTTCTTAAGGGTATTCCCAATTAAAAATCGTTCTAAAGTTTTGAAAATAATTTTGAGGGTGAGGCATAGCCTCGGAATAAGTGTGTGCTTTTGTGTACAATTGTATATGATAAACAATATAAATAAATTAAACTATGTACATTGATTTAAACAAGTAGGGTGCACATATAGGAACACGCATAGGGACCCTAAGCATGCTACTAGGCTATTACGTCTAACCACCTATCTTATAGCCTTCGGTCTGATACCAATCTGTCACACCCCAACCTATGGCGGAATATGCCGGGGCGCGACATAATTGTATTATAGCTCAAAAGACACTAAGGTAAAATACGTGTCAATATCTCAATTATTTATTTCATAAACTTCATGTAAGGCCCTGGTCCTGGGAACCCTACATTCTTACATGTTGGATTTACTCATTTACATTGTTCAATAATCAGAGTTAATTAAAACCATTCGCGAAATATAAAATCAATCATTCATACAAAACATAAGTACTTGTTTTAAAACGAAATAGCATAAGTCTTAATGTTTAACATAAATGACACGTGAATCATCTTCCCTTCGATACCAGTCTTCATTTATTTGCCACGTGTCTCCCTCTAAGCAACTTGCCTCATTCTATTCATCTGCGTGCATACTAAAAGTCAGCTACACTGAGTGAGTTCTAGTTAATCGATAAACATACATTTCATTCATATCCTTGCTTATACATGTCAGAAGATACGTGTTCGTACTTTACTTACTATTACTTCTTTCATACATACTTTACATACATACATACATACGAGCTTACATACTTTCTTCATAATTCCCTATGGTATACCATAAGCTATTCTAACTCTACCGTCACAGATATTATTAGGGTCTGCTCCCTTATGTCTCAGATATTATTAGGGTCTGGTCTCTTCTGTCTCAAATATTATTAGGGTTTGGCCCTTTTTGTCACAAATATTATTAAGGTTTGCTCCCTTCTGTCTCAGATATTATTAGGGTCTGATCCCTCCTGTCTCAGATATTATTAGGGTCTGGTCCCTTCTGTCTCAGATATTACTAGGGTCTGGGCCCTTCTATCTCAGATATTATTAGAGTCTGGTCCCTCTTTCTCCAATAACCATACAACCATACCTGTCTCGTCAATCATCTATACATTTGTTATCATACATGCATGCTTTACATATCTTCTAGTTATGTATATAAATATATATGCATATACATTCATATAATCATTCTATAATAATAACATTCAATACATAATCATACACGTATCATAGACTTACCACTTAAGTAAGTGTATTAACTATCACATAGGAGTATGCACACAGCCTCGAAAAATATCGCAGAGTAAAGGGGCTAGAACTCACCTGCAGTCGGTTTCTTTCGGAGTTATTGGTAACACCCTTTCTTAGCTGTGCACGGCTAACTGTGTAATAATTATAAGCATTAATTAACTACTCCTAAAGAAATCATACTTCTAGGTTAAGAAAGTCCCTAACGAACGGGGGGTCCGGGGGCAGCACCCCTGGTAGCGGGGTCTAGGGGCGGCAGCCCCTAGCAGGGTCCAAGGGGCAAAGCCCCTAGCTGGGGTTGAGCTGTCAGGTCAGCTTGGAAAAAAATTATTTTCCTTAACAATCCTTTATTAAAATTTCATCAGAAAAATGAGTCGAGTTAAGTTTACAACAATTCGGATCGCATGCAAAAACAATCGCATTGCATGGCTAGAGGAATCGCATCGCATGGATGAAACCAGTCTCATCGCATGGCTTCAACGAATCGAATCGCATGGATGAAATCAATCTCATCGCATGCATCAACAAATCGCATCGCATGGATGAAACCAATCGCATCGCATGTTTCAACAACTCTCATCCCATGGATGAACCAATCGCATCGCATGTTTCAACAAATCGCATCGCATGTTTCAACAAATCGCATCGCATGGATGAACCAATCGCATTACATGTTTCAACAAATCGCATCGCATGGATTAACAGATCGCGCCGCAAGGCTGTGCGATGCGATTCTTTTCTGTTTTGCAATTCGAATCATTTTTGTCCTTATTTTACCATTCTTTCAGTCATGTTTCTTCAAGGACTTTCCTTATGACCCGTTTTACCACCTTAATGGGTTCTGGGTCATATTCACTTCATACTTTTGCCTATTTCATGGTTTGAACCTCCTCGTTCGTTCCAAGATTCACTCACCCACCCGCTCACTTCAAGTTTACATTTTTCACGTATGGTATAGCCCGATTTACAACCTTAACAACTTTCATGGCAATCCGACCTCCAACGCTTCACTCTTTTTAACTAAAACGTACCTTTTTTGATCCGGTTTGTGGTAGATCTGATTGGATACAGGGTTAGTGCTTCGTTTCTTGTTGTTTAGGTGAAAATCTAACACAAATCGTTTCGGTTTGGGCTCAGATCTGGCCGGAATGTGAGGAGGGTGTTTGCGTGTGTTTTGAGTGTGTGGTGGCAAGATGGAAGAATGAGGGTTTTGGGATTTAGAGAGGGTTAAGTACTTTAAATACCCTAGACCCAAAGGCTTTAAGCCCATAATCATCCTAAGTCCATGAACCACCCTAATCTTATCCTTTCATAGAGTTAAATAATGACCCACGATATATATAAATAAGACTTATTTTATTTATTATTCTAAAATGCGAATGTTACATTTTAAGTACGCAAAGTACACCGTAGTCTCAAAAGAAAATTACAAGTTAAAATAATTAAAAACAAAATCCGTCTTTATTAATCATGCAACCTAAAGTCCAATTATTCTTTATCTTGTTTCTTCATCCCAAAAAGCTACATGTGTCATGCGTGAAAATATATAGTTTGTCAACATATAGTTGAACAAGTAATCACGGTTTTTGAATATATTTATATATATATAATATTGAAAAAGTCAATTTCTTACGATAAATATGAATTACTACAACTGACATAACATTGATATAAAAATTATCTTTCACTCGAATCACATAGATAACGAGCTACTCCTACAGCGTATGATTATACTAATGAGGATGAGGATGTGATACCAACAACCATAACTCAAAATTAAACACATAGTCACATTCGCACGTATAACTAATTGAGCAATATCATTTAAAGTGCAAATAATGGAATTGTAGTGTGAAATAAAATACCTGAGTTGTGAACGCATAACGTCCCCAAAATATAAAACGGTAAAAAGAGGGATGTAAATTACTTACTTTAACAAGTGGATTAAGTTATGAGACGGTGGTAAAAGGTAAGATGGAAATGGTTACGCTCCTCGAGTTAAGTTGACAAGGGATCCTAATTGTAAACGGTAAGATTAATTAATTATAACGAAATAATTATAATAATAAGACTATAATGAGTTTGAGATTCGGTTGGGTTTGTTTGAATCTCATTAGATTAATAATTATTGGTTACTATTATTATTATTATTATTATTAAGGTTTTATTATGATTATTAATATTGTTGGATAAACAGAATAAATACGCATTATATGATATTTATCTATATGTGTATTTATTAAATACTAGGCTATAAACCTGTCTATTACACGGGTTTGAAAAATTAAATCTCATTTATTATCTTATTATTATATGATTATAGTTCTTCAAGTTGCAATAATCATATACAAAATGCACATCAAAACTCTTGAAAAATCACAAGAGTTGAAAAATGTAAACAAACTGCTTCTAAGTATATTGCTATGTTAGTTTCAACATATCTTGCTATTGAACTAACAATTACAAGAGTTTCTATTGGTAAAAAAAATTTACCAAAGGATTCAAATTGAGGGTTTAATGATATTAAATTATTAGCCATCCATAACCAATAAAAAATAAACTTGTGTGGCTTACTTCATGTCCTTTTTTTCAAATTCATGCCTTAGGTTATAAAATTAGAAGTAAGGGCGACTGCATATTTGATAATATCGGCAAAGAAAGTGTAATACTATTAAAGTTATAGGCAATCTTATCACAATTTTTTTTGGTGTTAACATGACATCTTACTAAACTTTTTTTAATTTTAGATGATCTTGACACATTTTACTCAACTCCAACATACAAGAAACTAAACAGTTATTGTGAGTTTTATATTTGTATGTAAAAGTAAAAACAAAAAAGTGTAAAGAAAACATGTTTCGAACCAAAAGTAATATTCTTCTTAAAATAGCCAGTTTTGACCTTAACTTGTACCAACCAAACCGGTTCTTATGCATTGCGCCGAGTGACACGACCCTCCCGTTTTGCTAGTTATAAGAGAACACAAGTAGCAAATTTGACCCATTTACTTAAAGGGTCAATACAAGCTGAACTTGCACGAAATGTTCCAAGTCATACTAAAAGTGGGCCTGTTTCAAGTTGAACTGTAACGCCAGTAAATTTCGTCAATCGGCTCGATCGTTTATAAATGTTTGTTTAAAATCCGGGGTTTCATCTTCCTAATTTAAAGGCTTGTAATATGTTTTAAAAGTCCGTTTATCCATCTTTTTTCTCAAAACATCACCTTTTATAACTTAAAGTGTTAGATTTGTATGTAGCACCCGACATTTTCGTTTATCGGCATGAGACATTTGTAGAGTTTGTATTATATTAGAGAGTCGATCCTTCAACTTGAGGGGCCTCCTGGTCATTTTTTTTTAAAGTTGCATTATATTAACTTTGGAGCAAGACATCATAATTTATATGTTGGAGGACCTAGATTTAAAATTCACCTAAACCCTAACACTCTTCCTTTTTCCCTCACTTCCGATCGGCAACAGAAATCCAGCCCTCCTCCTCGATTCTTGTTCAGTTCCATCCACTCTCTGGCCATCCCGAGTCTAATTGAAGGTCGGTTCAATCTTAATTTAACTTTTTTTCACCATTAAACCCTTTGTTAAACACGTTAGGGTTGAGTTTTGATTATAACAGTTTCTGACATATTCATACTCGTTTATTGTTCGGCTGTAACTCGATGAAAATTTATTGTTTTTGATCGATTCTTGATTCCATAATGTTCTAATTTGAGTTTAGTTTCCAAAAAGGTATAATATGTAATTTTTGGACGAGATTTGAATGGTTTTTATGATTTTCTAAGATCGTGTGCCAAAGTTGATGCGGGGTGACGGATTCTGGTCTGTCTTCCCGACATCATAACTCTTTTTTGACAAGTCCAAATTGGTTGATTCTACTTTTGTAAGTTCATATTTTGAGTTAAGATTACAACCCAATTGGAATCGTTTAATTTGGTTTGGTAATGATTTTTAAACAAATAAAACACTTTTTCTGCGCACTGAAATAGCTGCACGTAACTTTCTGTGTTGGAGAAATTTTTATAATTTTTTTTGAATTGGAAAAATATAATAAAAATATTTTTAGATACCCAAGACATTTATACAACTTTGGTAATTTATTCCTATGATTTTCCAATGTAATAAAATACATCTTTGCATGCTAAAATCTGCATGTTATACTCGTTATTGATCGATATGTTCGTTTTAGGCTTAATCGGTTGCTGTCCAATTGAGTTCTTGTCGGGGCTGTTTAAGTGAAGTGTTTGCTCCATCGTCTTTCTAGGTCTGTCATATATGTCATATTTAATATCGTGAGCTATGGTTTTCGTTTGATTGGTCAATTAGTGATAGATTGAAAATTAGTGTTCGGTTGGCTAGATTGTTAAATTGTTGCGTTCAGCGCGAGGTTTGAAGGAATTAACAACCAATTTAGTTTGTATAGCTTCGGTTTGATATATGGGCTGTGGAAAAATTATTTTTTTAAGTATTGGGGCTGAATTGGTTGTTGGTTACTCAAACGGGTTGGTACTACACAAATTCGCGTTTATTGGTAGTTTGTGCGTCGTACTTGCGAATTACCGACCCATCAAACTCGTGTAGTGTCGTGCGGACTTGTTGGCTGTGATTTTATTTAATTTGGTCCACACGGGGCTGAGTTGGTTTCTCGGTGCGTAAACAACTCGTAAACGCGTATATTCATCTCATCTAGCAACTTCCGGGGGTAAATTGGAAATCCTTTGTCCCCGGGTTTATCTAAGGGTGGTTTTGGTAAATACAAGGCCCCGGGGGCTGTTGTAATTGAATTTGGTGAGGTCGAGGCTTTAGGCCAATCAAACCATGTTAGGACGCCTCGTACGATAAGCGAGTCGGTACGGCCCGTTAGTAATTATTGTTTGTAATCCGGCAGGCGTCTGACTTGTGGGGGTACTTTGGGATTCTCTAGCTCATTGTTGATTCAGTACCTCGTGCCAGGTGAGTTCATGATGCCCCTTTTTAATTCTTTTTACGTTTTGGGCTGGCATACACACCTTATTACAACCATTACTCGATTTTATTCGTTTAAAACTGTTTGGATGGCGTTACATAGCCTTATTATTATTATTTGTGCATTTATGAAACTAGGTGTGAACTATATTTTATGCCTTACTATATTTTAGATGTGCCTTGGGTCTTAAATTCCTTGAGGTGATATATATACATTACTTGTGGTCTAGGCTCGAGAATCTTAATAGGCCTAGTATCAATTGAATACGAGTAGACTTACTTATATTGGTTTACGGGAACCACTTATACATGTTCCCTTATAGCCTATAAATGTTGATATTATTTAGTTCCTTGTGACTAAGAATTATGTGAGTAAGCTTATTGATTTGCGTGTGCATGGTGATTATAGCCGGGTCAAATATATTACTCGGGTTTTTAAATCCCGTGGTGGAGAGGCCCGTGTGGCGTAATCATCATTTAGGCGGGTCAAATATATTAATCGGGTTTTTAAATCCCGTGGTGGAAAGGCCCGTCGTTTTCTAAACCGTGATCGGGTCAAATATATTACTCGGGTTATACTCGTGGTGGAGAGGCACGTATCACGTGTTTAGGTTTGTTAGGTCGTGACCGAGTTAATTATATTACTCGGGTTCTTAAATCCCGTGGTGGAGAGGCTCGTGTCACGTGCTTATGTCTTATCGCGTCCGGGTCAAATATATTACTCGAGTTTTCACTCGTAGTGGAGAGGCCCGTGTACGCGTGTTCGACCGTGGATAGATTATTTGGTGATTATTTTTATATTTATTTATTCATTTGTTTATTTAATTATTTAAATATTCATTTGCCCATTATTATCTACATCGTGTTATATCTATAACTTTTGAAATGAATTATGAATGTTGTTTACTAAAACGTGAACTCACTCAGCTCAAGCTGACTTTATGTGTATGTTAGTTTGACTTTCAAGTTAAGGAGTGGATGTTACCGCTTGGACATGCTGGGTGCTACTCGGAGAGTTGAAGGCATTTCTAGACAAGAACTTTAAAATAAAACAAATACTTTACTTTATATTCGTTTTTGGGATTTTAAATACTTAACTTTTCCACTGTTTATTGTTTAGTACTTCTTCCCGGGTTGGGAATTTTTTTGATACTCATGAATTTCCGTTGTTTCTTCACTCTGAACTTGTTTTAAATAAAACGAATTGTCGGGTTTTAAATTTTTGGTAAAATTGTGGATGTGATTACCAACTGTGGGATTCCCGGGATTCAGGGTCTTACATGAACTTGTTGTGACCCATTACGTAAATCAGAGTAAAAGAACCGTTGGAAATGTTTTATTTACAATAAATAAGTATCTCACTGAAACCAAACCATCATTCCTAGTCCAATAATAACGTCATAGGAATATCATTGAATCTGAGCCTCTTGTCATAACCGCAGCCAGATACCACTAAGATTAGAAGGCAAACTCATATCCAATAGCTCTCAAAAAGTTACATGATTATCATAAATAGATAAGGTGATGTTATCCCGTTTCCATTGGAGAAGGCCTAGGTCATCAACATTTTACTAGATCGATTGTTGTGGATGCCAATAATGTGGTCTAATATCATCTCTATTGTAGGAAAAAGTAATCAACCATATCTTAAAAAGTGTCTACCCATGGTAACATTTAATCAAGAGGACCCCTCACAATAATGGATGTGCAAAATGACATAGACCAAAGGGCCATTGTGTCTAGTCTTGAGGTCGACACACCCCATGAAATATGTGTAGGCTAGTTAAAAACTTTTCAACGTATCGGGTAATGTCTCTTTTCATAGTGGGCCACCAATAATTATTTTTGAATTGTGATACAACATAGTTTCTCTATATGAACGAAATGCGTGGATATATGAGTTTCCCCTAATATATTTGACTTAATCTTACAAAATGAGGCATCCAATTCCATCAAATTTATTCATCAATCCTATTTCATTCTCTACTAAGGCTTCAACTTGACTAATAGTCCTTTCTTTCTTCCCTTTTTCATCTATTATCATCACTTAAAGCGTCGACATGCACACTTTTGATTTAATCAAGTAAATTTGAAATCATTGCTAATTTGAAAGATTTTACCTAGGCCGTAGGATGACTTTCTCCCCAAGTTAATGCTTCAACCACTACGTGAGCCTTATCACCAATTGTGGTTGTTAACTAACTCCAACACCTTTGTTGTCTTATGTTTAACTCTTTCTAGTCAAAGAAGTATTTCAAACTTACATACATATATACATACATACATACACACATACATACATGCACACATACACGCATGCATGCATACATACATGCATGCATGCATACATACATACATGCATGCATGCATGCATACATACATACATACATACATACATACATACATACATACATACATACATACATACATACATACATACGTACATACGTACATACATACACTCATACATACATACATACATGCATACATACATACATATATACATACACACATACATACGTACATACACACACACCCTTCTTTGTTGATGAGAGGGTAAAATGATGTGTTTGTAAAGGTTAATATGGTGTATTTTAGTTGTATATACATGTTGAACACGATTACTTTGAGTTCTTTTACGTTTGCAAGTAACTGGAGCTTAAACGAGCTATTTTAGAACCTTGAAGATGATGAATGATCAATTACTGTGAAGGAGGAAGCAGGCATAAGGCTTGGATTGAAGATATAATTAAAAATAATGAGAAACAGACATTTGGTCATGGGAGAGTAAGGCTACTCCATAAGGTGTAACCTTGCTCCGTACCAAAAAGACTTCAAATTGAGTGAGGCGTAAGGTGGTTGGTCGAGGGAGTAACCTTATGCCAGTTTACCCAAGTAGGCGTAACCCTATTTCGTTAAGGCGTAACCTTACGCCATTGTCGAGTTTTTTTGTGCTGAATTCGCTATCAACCACATTTATAAGGAAAACTAACCCTTAGTCGAGGGATCATCTTTCTACAATAGTTTTTTGACAAATCTTAGGTTTTGTTTTCCATCATTCTCCACTTCCTCCAATCAGGTTATCTACCATGGCTTTCAATTCCAATCCCGAAATCAAAGATGGTGATGCAAGGCTATATCATTTATGACCACTTCCGGCTTGCATATGAACGGATTATTTTACAATTGTTGCCTCAATGGGGTTTAGTTTTGATTAATAATTTGGTTGATTGAATCTATATGTTTGTTTGAACCGATTAAATGGTTGTTTCTTTGGGATTTACATTTATCATCAATTATTTGGATTTTGAGTTCATTAATGTTTATAATTAAGTTCTTATCGTCATTGAAGCGTTTATCATTAATCACTGATAAGTATTAGATATTATATTAACAAACTGGTAATTAGGTAGATAGTATTCAGTTGTGTCAATGAATCAGATTAGGTTTCGTAAATCCTCATAACCAAACTACAGCGTGTATTTATTATTTATCAGTTCTAACAAACGAATTATGTATATGTTATTCCCCAATTAGTATAAATTATAGTCAATCAGTTTATTGCTTAATTGGAACTTGAAGTGTAGTCATCGTTGTCTCATATTGAATTTACAAAATACATTTAACCATTTCTTGAAAGTATTTCAAAATCAAATTCTTAAACCGCTTGAGATTGTTTGTCCTCCCTATTGTAAATAACTCGTAAACAGTGAACCATATTAGCACTTTTTACTTATTCCCTGTGGATTCAACGCCTTACTTGCCTTTGCTGGTGAAGGCAGTTTATAAATGTTTTTGATTGACCTTTCGACATTGATTACTTCTTACAAGCATTGTCGCTAAATTTCAAAGAGAAAAGCATTGTAGACAAGTCAATATCATTATATTGTTAATTTCATGTGTTTTTAATTATCAAGTCATATTCCATCGCCTCTTTACATAAGTACACCCTCAAGACCGAGACATGACGCGTCAAAATATTCCAGAAAACCATTGGTTCATTAGAAAATGGTAATACCGATTCTTTAGTCAATTTCCTCCTTAACACATAATAAATGTTGTCTTGATCTTTATACCAAACAAATTAATTTAGCATATTCATTGGTTAAATTTGTAAACAAAGATGCTTTTTTGAGAAGTTTCGAATAAACCATTCATAACACTCCCAAACAAATTAACGTATGATTTGTTAGTGTTTTGGGTGGAGATCACTCCTTCATGACTTCATTCTAGGATGACACTACTAAAATGCAGCTAGAATTTACCATGCGGAGTCAAACTTCTTGAAGCCAGACTACACATTTAGAGAACTTGGCATAAAATTTATTTATTTTTGTACGTTTCTAAAATCTCGTGAAAGCGATTTGCCTGATATTCTTCATTACATGAGTAAATCCAACTATCTTCGATGAAAACAATCACAAAACAATCCAACACGCGCCTACATATTGTATTTATAAGATCTATGAATGTTGCATGCTCGTTATTTAACCAAGAAAATGCATGACAACAAATTCTTCGTGTCCATAACAAGTATGAAAAGTTGTCTTGGGTACATCCTCTTCTCTTTACGTTTAATTGATGATATTCAAACCTTAATCGATCTTAGAGAATTAGTGTGTTCCTTGTAATTAATCAACTAAATTATTAATCCTAGGTAAAGAATACATGCTATTAATGGTCATATTGTTCATTTCCTATCATCGCGGATCTGCATCCTTTTGTATTTGTTTTAACAAACCGGGTAGGCGTGCCCTTAGATTAAACCATCGAGTAGATGTAACCTTTATTAAGCATGTTTTTTTTATTAGATGTTGTTGAGCGTACCCCCCTTTCCCTCATTTTTTACTAAACATATACCCCTTCCTCATGTTTACATTAATTTGATTCAAACCTTTATTATTTCTTTGTTGTCATGTTATTATCTTTTATTATTGTTATCTTTAAAACACATTTTTTAATATTTTTTTAAATAACAAAAGAAATTATTTCCTATTTAAAATTAAAAATTTTTATTATTAAAAAATAAGTTTCTTTTTTCTATAATTGTTTTATGTTTTTAGAGAGCGTTTTGCAAAGAGTTGTAAGAGATAGTTTGCATTTTTTAAAAAACAATTTTCATAATGTTTGTTAATTAAAAGAAAAAAGAAATAGTATAATTTTTTAATAAACTACAAAAATTTTATGAATTGAGAATAAAATATCTAATTATGTGATAATTAATATTTTAACTTGGAAATAATGTTAGAGGGGGTAATATATCAAATAAAATTGTTAAAGCAATTAAAAGTTAAGGGGGGGGGGGGGGGGGTATGATAAATAAGGGAAGGGCTATGTGTAGCCTAGCCCTTTTTGATTGTTACATTATTTCTTGCATTACGGCCAATGACAACTGGTATAAAGCCTTAGCAATTTGATTTAAATACACGAATCAGATCATCAATCCGAAACACCACTTTGTTATCGTGTGGAACACCCGATAGTTCATTGGGAAAGATACCAAGATATTCATTTACTAAGGGAACATCATTAATCTTCTTCCCTTTTTTACTAGTTTCCCACCACCAGCATACAAGCCTTGCATCCATGAATTAGATAGTTTCTTACTTCAAGAAATGAACATAAAGAGATGTCACCCTTCATCCATGTATACAAATGTGTCCCACTACTATAAAACTCTTCATTTTCCTACGAAATCTTTCTACAAATTTCCAACGACATGTAATTCCAACAATTTTTAGATAAATTTCCAACAAAAAAAACTAGCATTGATTTTGTAACAATGTAGCAACAAAATAACAACATTACGATTTTGCGTAGGAAAATCTTTGCAAACTTTCCAACAAAGTTCCAACAAAATCTACATTTATCAATTATATTTATTATGTTCATTAGAAAATGTAGGAAAACATTATAATTTTAGTTATTTTTGCTATCTGTACTGATATAATTATTAATAAAACAAAAAAATGAATACTATTTATTATTTTGTAGGAATGTTATAGGGAATATTCCAACAATGTTTCAACAAACTATACATTAATCAATTATGTACATCATTTTTGCTGAAAAATTATTGGAAAGCATTATAAATATAATTATATGTTATTCTATAGTATTAAGATATCAATTATTTACAGGAAAGTTATTGAAATTATTGGAAATAATATAAGGTTATTCTATATATTATTTCCAATCAATTAAGATATCAATTATGTACATCGTTAATTTATAGGTTTTTATAATGCTTTCCAATAATTTTCCAATAATATCAATTATTTACAGGAAAGTTATTGAAACATTTTCAATAATTTTCCAACAAAAGAATATATTTATCAATTATATATGTTATTTTCTTTGGAAAATTATTGATACACAATATAAAACTATGTTATTTAAACTATTTATACATATATTATATCATACTTAAAATCGAGAATAGTCGATATGGTCCAACTAAGACATGTATGATGCGTTATTGATATAATGTGACTTATTACAGTTTTATAAGACTATTATAAGTATGACATAATATTGAACGTAATGGCTCAATGAGAATTATTAAGACCCGATATGACATGTATATTGATGTGTTATTCCCTGCTATAACATAATGTGGCTTGGTACAAACTTATATAATTGTTTAAGACATAATAATGCCATAATGAAGGTCATAATGGGTCGTTAAGTGCTATCAAGGCTTAATGTAGTCCGTTTAATACATTCATGTTATGCTATTAATTGTTATAATAGATTTGACTTACTATAACCTTATAATGTAATCTTTTAATACATAACATGACATAATAAAGGACGTAATGGGTTGTTTAGAGCTGCCAAGACTGAATATGATCCATGCGCATCAGGTGTTATTGCCCTTTATAGTACATTAACGCTTACTACATAATTACTATTATGTAGGAAAAAAGTGGAAAAGGCGACTTTAGTTTTCTCTTTGTTGATACCCATGCCACCAAGGAGTGCAAAGAAAAATTATCAGCTAAACGATGTTGATGACGTGCCAGAGTTAAGAGTTTTGTACAGAACGTTCAAAAAAATAATGCCAAGACTGAATATGATCCATGCGCATTAGGTGTTATTGCTCTTTATAATACATTAACGCTTACTACATAGTTACTATTATGTAGGAAAAAAGTGGAAAAGGCGACTTTAGTTTTCTCTTTGTTGATACCCATGCCACCAAGGAGTGCAAAGAAAAATTATTGGCTAAACGATGTTGATGACGTGCCAGAGTTAGAGTTTTGTACAGAACGTTCAAAAAAATAAAAATCATATGCAACTTGCTATATGAGTCGAACCCCGATCAGCATCGAGGGGATAATCTTGCTGTATGGGAGAGTGTGCAACTTGATCGTGGTGTTGGTCAGATGTTTGGGATAGGATCTTCTGATCCACATTTTGTGGTGGTCGACACACCATCTACAACTTACGGGTCTAGGTCATATCTTGATACTCGACAATCACAAGAGGTATCATTATTGTTACAACTACTATCGTCATCCTCGTTGTCTATACAGTGGTTTATTTAGGCTTTTAAGTTTAAGGTCTTTGGTTATATTTGATTAAATGTAAATGTTAATAGGTTATATATGTATTGATTATATATATGTTATTAACTTTTAGGTCCAAGATGTTAAAATCCAATCGGAAAAAGTACAAAGGTCATGACAAGAGTTGGAAAACTGATTGAAACAACTAGAACATGAGTGGGTCAAGCGAGAAGATAAGGAGAAGCGGGAGTGTGCCGAGCATGAAGAAAAGGAGCAACATGAGCGGGCTGAAAGATATCATATGGAACATCTAATGCAAAAATAATTAGAAGACATTATGAAAAAATTAAGTAGTCCGGATACCTAATCCGAGTATAACTTATTGTATTTGTGTTTAAACATGTTAACATGTGTTAGTTTTGCAATTTAAACATGCTAACATTTGAGTTTATGTTATCTTATTTGTGTTTAATTTAAATTATGCATATCTAGATTATTTTAGAAGTTTTAGAATTTTTAGCATAATGTAAATAAAATATGCATATTTCATATTATTTTAGAAATTTGTTTTTATTTTTTAATTTGTTAATTGTTGCATTTTAGTTGGAAATTGTAAAATATTAACAAAAATTTTTGTTGGAAATAAATATAATTATTATTGAAAGTTTGTTGTATACAAAAATATTATTTGTTAGACATGTGTTGGTAAAAAAAGTATCAACAAAAACATTTTGTTGGAATGTTGTTGGAAAGTAAAAAAAATATTATTAACGTAAGTATTAATATTAATAATATTATATTTTATATTATTATTGATAAATAAATAAACATAAAAAAAATAGTTTTGTTGGAAAATTGTAGAAAATTAGAAAATTAAATAAATTAGGTTTTATTGGAAACTTGTAGGAACAGTGCAACAAAAAAAAAGACAATTGTAGCAAATTTATTGAAAGTGTTGTTGGAACCCATTTTTTTAACATGTGTTTTTCCCACAAAGCCTTTTTAAAGGAAAATTGTTGGAAAATGAGTTTTCTAACAATTTTCAACGAAAACTGCTGTAGGAAAATTACTTAATGTCTAATTGTGTCCGCCTTCCATGTGGTATGGAATGTGGATGGTTGTATTACCTATCTTTAAGACATTATATATTCACATAATGTTGTGATAATAATTCTATCCTCACGATTACGTTAAATTCTCTCATCGCCATCGAAATGAAATCGATAAAAATAAGGTTCTCATTCAATCTGTAACTAGAAATTATGATATACATCAAACACCAAAAACCTATTATTTTTAGCAACTTCAATTCTAAGGGTTTGTTTGGTATGGGTAATGGAATGAGCGATGGAATGAAATGGGTGAGGAAATTGAATGAACGAAGTACTGGAATGGATCATTACCATTCATTGAGATGCTTGGTTACCAACTTACCATGTGAGAGTTGAATGAATTATTACTTTGTGTTGTTTGGTAAGCTAGAAACAACCGGAATAAAATAAAAATGGTAGTGACTGACGGTGGGTGGTGGTGGTGGTGGGCGGTGAGCAGAAATGGTGGTGATGGTGGGTGATGGTGGTGGCGGCCTGGTTAACTTGTGATGTATAAGAAAACTTCAGAATTTTTAGGAATTCCTATTGTCTTATATTGTAGAAGAAAACTTCGTATGTAAAAAGAGGAAAAGAATTATGGAGACTTCATCTAAATTTAAATTATGGCACCAAAGATTAGGCCATATTTCACGAGAAAGAATGAATCGACTCGTGAAAATTGAAGTACTACCAAAACTAGACTTTTCCGATTTTGAAGAAAAATGTGTTAAGAAAAATGACCAAAACAAATATGAAAGGTTCCACTAGAAGCACAGGATTACTTGATTATATTCATACCGACATATGTGGTCCTTTTCTTACGGGTATTGGAGGGCATAAGTCATTTATTACTTTTACTGACGACTATTCGCGTTATATGTACTCCTATTTAATCCATGAAAAATCTGAAAGTTTATGTCACACCCCATTAAGCGATTTGCAGAAGCGTAACACGGAAATGTAACAGACACCTCTGACATCAACCACATTGTTTATAAAGAACAATACAAACTACTTTACAATATTTTACATTGATCTAACTTTATTTACAACTAGGTGATACAAACTAAATCCAGCTCGTTAAGCAGCTTTACTTCCTATTATCGCACTTGAATCAATTTACCCAGCATTGATCGCAAGTCAAAACACGTAGCACATTGACTTTCAAATCCAATCCAATACCTGAAAAACATGTTAAAACGGGTCAACTACAAATAGTTGGTGAGTTTCACGAGTTTCAAGAAGTCAATTGTGCATACAAAAATCATAATTTGTAAATACGCAAGTGTGTATGTATGTACGTTCACAAATACGTTTGTTTGTATGTTTATGATGTAATTATTCTAAGCTACAGTAAAGCCTTGACTGTCTGTGTTGTGTGCATCCATTTCCCACGCCCAATCAACCACTGTGGTTCCCCTTCCGTCCACAACATGCCCCGGTAGCTATGTCTAACACCACATAGCCTTTTTGTATAAGTATGGTCATGTGCAAACGGCGGTTTGTGACACGGCAACCAGGCCGATTCCGTTTGGGTTTGTCAAACCAATAGTACTATTCACAAGTGTAACATCCCGAAATTTTCAAAATGATATTAATTATATTACTTAATAATAGAGGGAAAGTTGACTCGGGTTCGGGAAATAAATAATAGAGTAGGAGTTGGTATGAGTCGGGCTAGTGTTGGATTAATGGAGACGGGTTAAATGAGAATGGGCCTTAGGTCCATGGGATTTCAGGGATATAAATATCCCCTAAACCCAAAAATATCTTCATTTCCATACTTTCTACACACACACTCCAAAAACACACACACCATCTACACCGCCGCCGGGCCGAGGAGAGGAACGGGCAGATCCGAGAGAGAGAGAGAGAGAGCGATTAGTTGTGTTAACAAGTTAAACGAGATCCAAACAAGCTCAAAAAGGTATGATTCTTGATCTTTGAATTTTAAAGATCCAAGCTTTTTAGTGTATAAACGACCGAAAATGGTCGGGAAGCGTAGTGGGTGATATTGAATCATAGCAAGGGTGTTAAAATCGCTCAAAATGCTGGACAGAAACCGAACAGCGGCTGATCTGGGCAACTTCGCCTGCAACTGGGCAACTTCGCCTTCAAAGCGATGAACTTCGCCTGCAAGCTAAGTTCACCTGATGAACTTCGCCTGCAAGCTAAGTTCGCTTGATGGCAACTTCGCTGTAAAGTTAAGTTCGCCTAACTGGTAACTTCGCCTGAGGCCAAGTTCGCCTGATGACAACTTCGCCTGAAGCTAAGTTCGCCTGATGACAACTTCGCCTAAAGCTAAGTTCGCCTAAGGTTTAACTTCGCCTAAAGTCAAGTTCGATTAGAAAATAAATTAAAAATCTAATGAAAAATGTGTTAAGACAGTTAATGGAAATAAAATTTTTCCAAGCTGACCTGGCAGCTCGACCCCAGCCAGGGGCTCTGACCCTTGGACCCTACTAGGGGCTGCCGCCCCTAGACCCCGCTGCCAGGGGCGCTGCCCCCGGACCCCCGTTCGTTGTGGGTAGTAGTTAAGACTGGAAAGATGATATGAGTAGTGATAGTTGTTTGATACGTGTACTTGTTATACAGTCAGCCGTGCACAACAAAGAAAGGGATTACGATCAACGGTGAACGTAACCGTGTTCAGGTGAGTTTCTAGCCCCATTCCTTGTTATGTTTTCGGGGCTGTGTGCATACTCGATGTGTTGTTAATACATTTATCCTAAGTGATAAGTGTATGTCATATGTGATATGTGTGATAGATATGAATGATTGTTTGTCGGTACGCGAACGATCTTCGGATATTGGGCGTACTGTCAGGTTGAAAATAAAGGTACGAATATTATATATCGAGGATGTATGAATATTTCAAATGAATACTTGTCGGGGCGTGAACGATCTTCGGATATTGCACGTAACGACAAGGGGTATGGTTGTTAAATGAACGAGGTAAAGAATGCCTAGAGTGTTCTTATGTTATAATGTAAGTATGTGTATATAGGTACACGAATGGCATGTGAGTTCTACGTTCGACATAGTAAGTTAGGATGGCAAATCCCTCTAGCTTCTGTCGGACATAGACTCGGCTGGTGATGGCGTAGTTAAGGACTGCGAGCCTTATACGTGAAGTAGATGATATATGTAAACGTAGATAAGGACTGCGAACCTTATACGTAATGTAGATAGGCGTCAGCATAGGAAAGGACTGTGAACCTTATACGTGCTGATTTTGTAGCATAGGGGAGGACTGCGAACCTCGTACGTGCTATGAATTAGGTTGCAACATAGGGAAGGACTGCGAACCTTGTACGTGTTGTGGATGTATTTCAGCATAGGAAAGGATTGTGAACCTTATACGTGCTGATTTTGTAGCATAGGGGAGGACTGCGAACCTCGTACGTGCTATGAATTAGGTTGCAACATAGGGAAGGACTGCGAACCTTGTACGTGTTGTGGATGTATTTCAGCATAGGAAAGGACTGTGAACCTTATACGTGCTGATTTTGTAGCATAGGGGAGGACTGCGAACCTCGTACGTGCTATGAATTAGGTTGCAACATAGGGAAGGACTGCGAACCTTGTACGTGTTGTGGATGTACTATGGTATAGGGAAGGACCGCGATCCTTGTACGTACCATAAATGGTGAACATAGGTAAGGACTGCGAACCTTGTACGTGTTCACGACCTTGAGTACAGGTATAGACGGTGAACTATGAACGTACTCTTGGTAGACTGAGGTTAGTGATTGTAGATATGTATGTATGTATGGTAGCAAGTATGTATGTAGAACAGAAGGGTAACTAGTGAAGTATGGATATGTATCTACTGATATGTATGCATGTGTATGTATTGTATGGCGTTCGATTAACTAGAACTCACTCAGCGTAGATGACTTTTAGTATGCACGCAGGTGAGCTGATTTTAGAGTTAGCCTGAGGATGACACACGGCATGGATTGAACGGCTGGCATCTGAAGAAAGAAGTAAAGATGTTTTAAATATAAAGTTTTGTGTTATGGTATCAAAGAAAAGATTTAATGTTTTGTAACAAATGATTGACGTTTTATATTCCGCGAAAAATTTTAATAAACTCTGATTTGAAGAACTGTGTTTATGAGTAAATCCGACGCTAAAGTAGGGTCACCGGGTTCGGGGCCTTACAACAAGCCACCGGCTCGAAGTTAATCACTGTGTTCGTGGGGACTTTTGTCTGTTAGCACTTAGATAATTTCCATCATCAAACAATTCATAGTGTACAGATATGTATCAACATGTTTTTCATCCTGAAAGTTCGTAAAAACACTTTAAAAGTGGGGTCATGAAACTCACGGTTTAGTCGGTATACAGTAGTGCGTCAGCTCGTAGTTCACTTGATTTGCTATCACTAGTCCCTATAATCAATATTATAATAATATTAATATTTTAATATTATTATAATCATTATACCAGATTGGGCTGTATAGCTAATTTGGGTATAGCTGTTACACCTAGAAAGTGTTAGAAGGCTTAGATTGTGTGTAAGGCCCCGAACCCGGTAGCCTTACTTTAGCATCGGATTTACTCATAAACACAGTTCTTACAAATCAGAGTTCATTAAAACTTTCGCGGAATATAAAAACTTTCATGAAACGTTACAACAATCCAAACTTGCCTTAATTAAACATTCTTGTCTTTCAAAATAAACGTCAATTACATTAAAACATCTTGAGTCTTCAGATGCCAGTCTCCTATTCGCCCACCATGTGCCCGCTCAAACTAGCTGTCTCATTCTACTCACCTGCGTGCATACTAAAAGTCAGCTACGCTGAGTGAGTTCTAGTTAATCAAGCAACTTATCATACAACTACTACATGCATCATATACGTGTCCGAAGACACTTAACCCACTGTCTAACCCGCTACTTCTCAACCACTTAATTACCCCTACAGCTTAGCCAATTAATTACCCCTACAGCTTAACCATTAATGCCACTTGTGCCACTTTATGCCACTTGTGCCACTTTATGCCACTTGTGCCACTTTATGCCACTTTATGCCACTTGTGCCACTTTATGCCACTTTAATAACGAAGACACGCATAGACTCACTCTACCACGTGCTCACGTTATGCCCCTAACTCTATTACTAGACCCCTATCCACTTCTATCACACTATACTTCTACTTGTCTATAACCCACTTCCTATCAGCACATTATTTACGTAATAAACAAGTCACATCATAACATTCATACACACTATCAACCACTTGGAATTTACTATCCTTGGCGATGCGTGCAATATCCGAAGATCGTTCACGCACCAACAAGTATTATATAATAGCTACCTTGTATAACATCTATAGCATACACTTACCACTTAAGGTAAGTGTATTCACACTTCACATCGAGTATGCACACAGCCCCGAAAACATAACAAGGAAATGGGGCTAGAAACTCACCTGAACTCTGCTTCTTCTTTTGATAGTTGTAAATCCCTTCTTTAACTGTGCTCGGCTGACTGTATAAGTTACACGTATCAATACTCGCCTGATCTAATCTGGTGGCCTAGTATTAGCTTACTTTTACTTATCGTTTTAATCTATTCTCTAATCGAACTTGCCTTTAGGCGAAGTTAAACCTTAGGCGAACTTAGCTTTAGGCGAAGTTAAACCTTAGGCGAACTTAGCTTTAGGCGAAGTTGTCATCAGGCGAACTTGGCTTTAGGCGAAGTTGTCATCAGGCGAACTTGGCTTTAGGCGAAGTTGTCATCAGGCGAACTTGGCTTTAGGCGAAGTTGTCATCAGGCGAACTTAGCTTGCAGGCGAAGTTCATCAGGCGAACTTAGCTTGCAGGCGAAGTTGTCGTCTGCAGCTACTGTTCGTTCTTAAATCCCTTAATCACCTTCGTTTCTTAACCAAATAACTCGATTTAGGTACCCACGGGATCGTCTGACCAGCGCCTACAAACCCCAACCATCAAATCGACCTAACATCGATGTTTAAAGGGTATGATTTAGGCATATAGGTTACGGGTTCTTTTATCAATCGATTAACCCATCAAATCATAACCATTTTCAGTAAGATTAGCTTTGTTGGATTCGTTTTTACCATACAAACTCAGATCTATCATTTCTCAAATCAACCCGAACCTACACGAACGATTTCTAACCATAAACGTACCTTGAACGAGTCGAACTACGAACACGGTTAAGCCGTGATGTTGTTTTGGTCCGTCACAACGTTCCAGCACCAACAAGCTCGGGTTTTCGCCTTCGGATCTTGGTTCGGGTCGTGTGTGTTTTGGAATATGTGAGAATGAGGATTAAATGGTAGTTAATGGTATTTATATTTAGGGATCATGGGCTTAAGCCCATGGACTCTCCTTCCTTCTTTCATAACCCAAGTCCATAACCCATATCCATTACCCAACACTAGCCCGACCCATACCAACTCCTACTCTATTTATTTATTTCCCGATAACCCGAGTAAACTTTCCCTCTATTATTAAGTAATATAATTAATATCATTTTGTAAATTTCGGGATGTTACAAGTCTTTCCTCCTTAAAGAGGTTTCGTCCCCGAAACCTAACTTATTCCCTATAAAAGGAAAACTTCTTATATTTACACACTTTATTGAATCGCCTTTGCTTTCTGGGTTATCCCTCTTACTCCTGTCTTGTAGTCATCGAGCGGTGATCATGTGTTTTTGCTATTACGGTAGCTTGTCCATGAAGCCCTCGATGTACCAAGTCTCGTATCGCCTTCCCGAGGAACCTTGTTTTATATAATAACGCTAACTCCTAAGGCGACGCTTTACCATCACACAACTATTTATCATAACCAACATGCATTCAAGATAGATTCATAGGTCGATCATACAAAATTACAAGAAGTCACAAGTACTTCATAACATAAAAGGAAATCATTCAAGCTTGCTAAACAAACATAGGTTCAACTGTAACATAAAACACTCTTCAACTACTAAACATAAAACAACTGTGACATGCCACTTATTCTCCTGCAACCTCCTCAGCAGCTAATAGACCATCCTTTCACGCGTTTCCTCTTCCTTCCCCCACTGCCACGGCTTCTCCACACTCCCTAGCTATGTGACCTGACTTACCACACTTGTAACACTTCTGGTCCTCGGTGCATTCACGGGAGATGTGCCCCTTCCTCCCACATCGGTAGCACTGATTTGGACCAGCCTTGCATTCCCCCAAGTGCATCTTCCCGCACACCTTACATGCTTCCTTTCCTGCCATCTTCTGTGTCTTTCTCCCTGCACGCTCCACGACATCCCCAGCTCTTTTAGTTCCTTTCCCTTTTTCCTCATCTTCCACATCCACATCATCCGCCGCCAGATCATCATAGACCATCTCCGCCAACTCGACCGCAGACTCAAAGGTAACAGGTTTGCTTGTCCTGACTAACATGCGGACTCTCTGTGGTAATCCCCTCACATAACACTTGATTCTCTTAGCCTCAGTGCTGACCATATCGGGTACCAACCTAGACATTCGATTGAACTCTGTAGTGTACTCACGATGTGTCATCGTCCCAGCTTTCAAGTTTAGGAACTTCATCTCCGCCCTTTTAACCTCGGCGTCAGCACAGAACTTCTTCATCACTAACTCCTTCAGATCTTCCCACTTCATCTCTTCGATCTCTTCTCGGGTCTTCCTCTGCTCCACACTCTCCCACCAATACATAGCCTCATCTTCAAATGATTGGGTGGCATAACCGACAGCTTGGTCAGGACGACACTCGCTGATTCGGATGATTTTATCCATGGCGGTTATCCACTGAAGAGTAGCGATTGCGTCTCCCAACCCAGTCAGCTTTGGCGGGTCGCATCCTTTGAAGGACTTATAGTTGCACCCATCTTGGCCCCTTTTCCTGTCACCGACCTCCACAGACTTATCCTCACTCGAAGCCTCTCTTTCTCCTTCCCCATCCTTCCTACCATCACCACCCGCCCCTTCAGCAGTTCGTTCACGGCTTCCAGCAGATCTTTCGGGATTCAGGTTCTTCACAGCAGCAACTACAGCTTGAACAATGGCTGCTTGAACTGCAGGGCTAAGTTGAACCTCTTCGTTATTGTTCTGGTCTCTTCCAGCTGCACTTCCTTCATCTTCGGTGTTGGAATCTTCTTCTACCGAGGGTTGCCGGACAGGACGAGGCCTGCCACGACGTCCAGTGCGACCTCCAGCTCCAACAATGTCTCCAGCTCCAGCCATAGTATTCTAAATGGGAAAACACAAACACCATCACTCGAAGAACTGTTTAGTACAAGGATAGCAAGGCTAACAGGTAATAACAGTGGCCAGCTGTGACTAGCTGATCACGTTGCTTTCCGTGTCCTATACACTTCCCTTTATGAGTCTCTTTGTGCTGGTTCTACTTAAGCAGTTAGTCAAATCAAACAATCAATTATTCCTATCCCTGCCGTTCACGTATCTTTTCTTTCTCATTAACATATATCATTTAATCATACACTTTACCTTTACTGATCTTGCTTGAGCTGTCTACATGGCATTCTTGAACTGGCATCTTCTTTCTTTTCTTACTTAAACCCCATTCTCTGTTCGAGTCTAAGCATGTAGGATGCTTAAATCTCTCGAACTTTGCTCTGATACCAACTTGTAAGGCCCCGAACCCAGTAGCCTTACTTTAGCGTCGGATTTACTCATAAACACAGTTCTTACAAATCAGAGTTCATTAAAACTTTCGCGGAATATAAAAACTTTCATGAAACGTTACAACAATCCAAAACTTGCCTTAATTAAACATTCTTATCTTTCAAAATAAACGTCAATTACATTAAAACATCTTGAGTCTTCAGATGCCAGTCTCCTATTCGCCCACCATGTGCCCGCTCAAGCTAGCTGTCTCATTCTACTCACCTGCGTGCATACTAAAAGTCAGATACGCTGAGTGAGTTCTAGTTAATCAAGCAACTTATCATACAACTACTACATGCATCATATACGTGTCCGAAGACACTTAACCCACTGTCTAACCCGCTACTTCTCAACCACTTAATTACCCCTACAGCTTAGCCAATTAATTACCCCTACAGCTTAACCATTAATGCCACTTATGCCACTTTATGCCACTTATGCCACTTGTGCCACTTTATGCCACTTGTGCCACTTTATGCCACTTGTGCCACTTTATGCCACTTTAATAACGAAGACACGCATAGACTCACTCTACCACGTGCTCACGTTATGCCCCTAACTCTATTACTAGACCCCTATCCACTTCTATCACACTATACTTCTACTTGTCTATAACCCACTTCCTATCAGCACATTATTTACGTAATAAACAAGTCACATCATAACATTCATACACACTATCAACCACTTGGAATTTACTATCCTTGGCGATGCGTGCAATATCCGAAGATCGTTCACGCACCAACATGTATTATATAATAGCTACCTCGTATAACATCTATAGCATACACTTACCACTTAAGGTAAGTGTATTCACACTTCACATCGAGTATGCACACAGCCCCGAAAACATAACAAGGAAATGGGGCTAGAAACTCACCTGAACTCTGCTTCTTCTTTCGATAGTTGTAAATCTCTTCTTTAACTGTGCTCGGCTGACTGTATAAGTTACACGTATCAATACTCGCCTGATCTAATCTGGTGGCATAGTATTAGCTTACTTTTATTTATCGTTTTAATCTATTCTCTAATCGAACTTGACTTTAGGCGAAGTTAAACCTTAGGCGAACTTAGCTTTAGGAGAAGTTAAACCTTAGGCGAACTTAGCTTTAGGCGAAGTTAAACCTTAGGCGAACTTAACTTTAGGCGAAGTTGTCATCAGGCGAACTTGGCTTTAGGCAAAGTTGTCATCAGGCGAACTTGGCTTTAGGCGAAGTTGTCATCAGGCGAACTTGGCTTTAGGCGAAGTTGTCATCAGGCGAACTTGGCTTTAGGCGAAGTTGTCATCAGGCGAACTTAGCTTGCAGGCGAAGTTCATCAGGCGAACTTAGCTTGCAGGCGAAGTTGTCGTCTGCAGCTACTGTTCGTTCTTAAATCCCTTAATCACCTTCGTTTCTTAACCAAATAACTCGATTTAGGTACCCACGGGATCGTCTGACCAGCGCCTACAAACCCCAACCATCAAATCGACCTAACATTGATGTTTAAAGGGTGCGATTTAGGCATATAGGTTACGGGTTCTTTTTATCAATCGATTAACCCATCAAATCATAACCATTTTCAGTAAGATTAGCTTTGTTGGATTCGTTTTTACCATACAAACTCAGATCTATCATTTCTCAAATCAACCCGAACCTACACGAACGATTTCTAACTATAAACGTACCTTGAACGAGTCGAACTACGAACACGGTTAAGCCTTGATGTTGTTTTGGTCCGTCACAACGTTCCAGCACCAACAAGCTCGGGTTTTCGCCTTCGGATCTTGGTTCGGGTCGTGTGTATTTTGGAATATGTGAGAATGAGGATTAAATGGTGGTTAACGGTATTTATATTTAGGGATCATGGGCTTAAGCCCATGGACTCTCCTTCCTTCTTTCATAACCCAAGTCCATAACCCATATCCATTACCCAACACTAGCCCGACCCATACCAACTCCTACTCTATTTATTTATTTCCCGATAACCCGAGTAAACTTTCCCTCTATTATTAAGTAATATAATTAATATCATTTTGGAAATTTCGGGATGTTACATTGTGATGTTGTTCAATGTCTAATACTTAAAATCGAACTTGGCTCAGTTTTCTCGTTTTCCCAGCTGGGCCAAGTTACTCGTTTATGCGTTCGGAAAACAGTTATGGGGATATAAGCTTGGGTAAATGTGTTGGTCGATAAAATGATTAAGTTATGAAGAAAGATCACACATTGGAGTTATGGATTCGCTATGGGACTCGTTTTCGTTTATTCAGTTTGATTTGAGAAGAAACGTGCACAATTTATCCAAATTGTCGGGATTTCTCATAAAAAGTTCCTTTTTACTTAATTAATCCATAAATAAGATTTTTCACCACTCTTGGTGTTTTGATATTCCAACAGGTTCGTTAATCACAAACTTGTCAGTTTTTATCAGAATTGAATTTGTTTAATTTTCAAATTAGCATAATTATTTATCCGTTAATCATTAAATTATGAAAATTTAGCCACTTTTCAATTAAAATATGTAGATTTATATAAAAATATTTCTGGAATTATTTACTGATTTAATAATTTATAAAAAACCATTTTATATGTTATATTTGGCCTGAAAATCATCCGTTTATACCAAACAATTTTTGAAAAATCCACCAAAATTTTTGAGTGACCAAAATATATTCCAAAACAACCTGGAAAAATTCCAAACTCTAAAAATCTTGCCAAATATCCTTTTTGAGCCAAAAACGACTATGAAATTCAAATAAACGCAAATGCGCAAAACATACTTAGGTTTTTCAAAATGACCCCAAATTTCATATGTGATCATAATATACCAAATCTGAGTTTCCCACAAAGTTTCATAATTTTTCAAGCATTTTAACTATTTTTCCCAAATAAACGCCCCAATTCGGTAATAAATTCGTAAATATTCTCGGATGGCCTAAAAATTACCAAATTTGAACAGGGAGTCTATAATATTGTCAATGATGTCCCCGAAAAATTTTATAACCTAAAACTATCCATATCACAATCGAATCCTAAACAACCCGTAATCGAGTGATTCGGTATTACCTTGGCGGTTTTGGATCGTTTTCGCCCTTCTAATCAAGTTTTTTGGCTCTTGTGCTTCTATGCAAGCTAGGTACATTTTCTATATCATAAAGCAAGCAAGTTTCATAAACATGGCGGCCTCTTAAATTAGGGTTTCGGCTAGGGTATTAAACCAAACTTTTGAGCCGTAAAAACGCCGTTTAAACCCTCTAATTCGTGTTTATGGCGAAAAATGTAACATACGAATTTCAAGTAACTAAAACATTAAATATTGAATCAATATGTTAGATATTAACGAGTGGATAATTAGTAAAACTGACCGAATAATAGTGTCGGCTAACACGATTTGTCTCTATAATAATACTAATAGTTTTCTTTTTAGTAGAAGTTTAAATAAACTAAAACTAAACTTGAGGGTTCAATGTGTAAAATCATTGAATAAATTAGGAAGAAAGTTGGAGGGCTATGCTTGCTATTTTGTGAAACATGATCTTGAAAAGTTATGATTAGTACGTCACTTTCCTTCATGTCCGCTTCAAGCTAATCCAATTTCGAACTACCAGACCGTATTCCGTGGTGCTTATCACTTGTTTAAATATATATATAATCCTTTCATCAAAACCTAAATAAATATCACCATCGATCACCCTGCCATTTGTTTTTTCTTTTTCGAGTTAAACCGCCGCCTTCTATTACCGTACGAACACCGTCACCACAGCTATTCACCGATGCCACCACTCCCCTGTATATAGCAAGAAAGCTGAAAACCTATCTGTCACCGTGTCTCTCACCGCCGCCATCGGTCACAACCACTACGTGCAGCCGTCGCCGTTGCTAACCACCCTCCTCACTGCTTGTTAGCACGGTAGTTAACTACAACCCGCTGCCATCTCATCTTTGGTTGAGATCTGCTCAAGTATCGAGCACGCACCGCCGCCACTATCGGTTGTTTCCGGAGCTAATATTCTCTGTTACATCAGTTTCCGCCACCGCCATCGACCTCTTTGTTTTAGTGGAGACAGTTATCGTCACGCATTCGCTTACTTCTATTGTCCGCTCTCGCTCAGCGATACATTCGTTGCTGTTCGGTTAGAAGGATCTCGTACTTTTTTGAGGGTGACTTGCATAGGTGTCGCTTTTGCTTTTGGCTAAGGTACGGTTTCTGTATCGTTTACTCGTAGAATTAATTATTTTCCACATTATATTCGGTGTCCGTCACTTTGTAGTGCGGACTTTTCATCACCTTTCAGTTACAGTCAGAGTTCGGTTTATTTGTTATGTTTTATATTTATTTCTGTAACATGCAATAGATTATATATTGTACTCATTATTGCATGTCCCGTTAGTTGCATTTTTGTTGCATATTTATATGAAATCAGCTTTTGTACTCTGTCACCCGAGCATGTCTAAAATATCGTATGGGCGTCAACGGCATGCACTTATCATGACAGCGCGTAATAAAAGTTCACGGCGTCTCTAGCTTGTGCTGGTGTAGCACTTTGGCCCCTAGAGGCGTATAGATCGATCTTAGCTCTGTGTTTGCATTTGTTGTGTGGATATGGAATAATGGTTGTACGCCACGCTCACCGTCTCATAGGTGCATGGACTAGCTAGCTGTGTACTAGTCTGTTCTGTTTAGGCTCGTGGGTGTTTCACTCTCACGTGACATTATTTCTTAATATGTGTGGTCACGTGGTTTGATGTGTGTGTATGTTTGAATATGTTTCTAATATGTGTCTGTATGTGTTTGATTATGTTTTGAGCAAGTATCGGATTATGTGTCAGTTTATGTTTAGTATTTTTGTTAGTAAAAAGTTGGTTTCGAGTTTGATGCAAAGTTCTTAGACTTACTTTTCCTTCGTCTGTCCTTAGCTATACTATTGTTCTTTCCGTTACTGGGCAATTTTTGGCTCAGCCGTATTTTCTTTGTTGTGTTTTTCCTATTTGTTTGCAGGTAATCTGGGAAATCTAGGGAGTTAGTGATGAGAGATTAATGAAGTTCAAGATTTTAAAAGTTAATTCATCTTGGTTTAATAATATGACTTAGGTTGCTTTAATTTATTGTATTTTTGATTGTGGCTTTGATTTGATATCTGTAATAGTGACATGTCAGCCTGTTCCGGGTTGGGGTGTTAAAGTAGTGGTATCAGAGCCACTCCTGTGCCGTTCGTGATGGTGGGGCAAACCTCATCAGAGACGGCGAGTCCTCGGGGGTGTCGCGAGGTACACCATAGACAAATCCCACATCCTAGATTGGATGGTGGGGCAAACCTTATCGAGGATGATAAGTCCAAAAGATGGGGTGTTTGTAACACCCTAGGCAAATCCCATATCGGCCGTGAACAGGAGAGATCATTGGTTCATAAGTAAATGTCCTGCCTCTTAAATCACCAACGCGTTTTAGGCTTAATGGTAAAGGACGATAGGAGAGCTCTACAGTTAAGCGTGCTTAGGTGTGAGTAGTAGCAGATGGGTGACCTCCTAGGAAGTCTCCACCTGGGCAACCAAAAAAAATCCGTGAGCTCTTTATAGACAAAGCGGACAATATTGGTGGTGCGAGGGACCGGATGTTACAAAAAAAGAGTATGATTCTGATTCCTAACCATGTGCATGATCAAAACATGTTTTTGGACCATTTTTATGATTTTTGCATGGTTAGGAATGATTTTTGGTAATCAAACTATGTTTATATGATATTAAACTTGATTAACAATTAAAAATAATGAATTAAATTATGTTTACCATAGTTTTTTTTTATGTATTGGCTGCAGAAAGAAAGAACTCAAGATTGTTCAAAGTAAAGGTCAAAATATCTCAAAAATTTATTAAATATAAAAGGTGTCTTAAAGGGGGGGTTCCCTTTTCCGTACGGGAGTAATGATGTGTGAAAAGCGTGTATAATATTTTTAACCAAGTTTACCGAATTCACCTAAAAAACCACACAATCGGCAAGTCTACCGGTCGTTATGTAGCTAGCGAGTAAGAACGGATATCGAACCTAGGACACTATGGGTAAATTCTAATTATTAAACCTAAAATGATTACTAATCTAGACTTTCTTTTGATTTTTAGATTTTTTTTTCTTTTTAAATATTAATTAAACTAAATTACTTAACTAATTAAAAACTAAACTAAAAATGAAACTTTATAAAAAATTGGGTTTTAACCAAATGCGGGAAACGACTACCTAGGTGATGGAATTCTACTAGTTAAATTAATAGCTAACGAACTTGACTTGGTTGAAAAACAAGATCTAAAAAAATTATCACACTAAAGACCACTAAAGTATGCTAGATCACCTCTCGGCCTCACCAACGACACTCTAGAACTCTAATGACATGTGAAGCTCAATTGTTAAAGGTTTGGATCACCTCCCGGTCTCACCTTACCTAATAATACTATGGTACCCCAAAATCCAAATCACCTCCTGGTCTCTTCGAATACAATATATTAATATAAAGGGGGTATTTTTAATTAATTTGAACACAACTTGTATCACAATAATCTAAAGGGACCTAGGCTAACTCACTCCAGTGCAATTAGTACCCAAACCCGCAAAAGACAAAGATGACACAACACTAAATTGCCTCCCGGCCTCTCTAGAGATAGAATAATAAAATCTAATCCGCTCTCTATAATTACTCCTACTATTTTTTCGACCATAAATCGCAAACAAGTTGAAAACACAAAGTAGACAACCTAATCATGTATCTAACAATCACTAATGGCTATCAAACACAAATGGAATAATTATTAAAGCAAAAATCGGATTCAATTACGCATATATATATCGTGAACAAACCAATTAAAAACTTTACCATAACACTAAATCAACCAACGTCAAATAAAAATTCGTCAAACCATCAATATAACATAGTACTCAACCAAAACCTAGGTAGTAAAAAATTATTTAGCTACTCATAACAAAATAAGAAACAAAATTAATGTAAAAGTTACGGTTCATGGAGCTTCCGTTGACTTCTCTTTTCTTTTTCGATTTGCTATAGTAGCTAATACAACCAAGAGAAACATGTTGGCTTTTTTTTTCCTTCTTGCGGCTCCTGCTTCTTCTGTATGATAGGGTTCTCTTATTTTTTTTTTAGGTTTTCCTTACTTTAAAGAGCCGGCCCTCCTTTCTTTCATATTTCGAGTCTTGCTTTTTGTTTGTTATTGTGGCCCAACAAACTGATTACTTTACCAAAATTTTAAAGATTCCACTCACTGCCATAGAAACATGCATATTATAATTAAATCAATTTAATATTTTATGTACGTAGTTTTCAATAGACAATTTATAATAATTATGTCTAACAAAAGTGATTTTCTAGTTTTATGTTACAGGTAGTTTACGTTTATTATTGTTACAATTATTATCATTATTCATTGGACCTCAAGTTTAATAAAATTACTTCATTTTAGCTCGTTGTCTCTTAGAATCTTAAAAACCCACATATGAACCATCTAACAATAACTTTTAATCAAAATATGGCTCAAAGGTACCAAAAAGTGTAAGAAATATTTATGTAATAATATGTACATTTTAGCCCATATCAAGTAACATGGGCCCATTTTGGACCCATTTGGCCCAAAATTCAGAATTTGCAAGCCCGAACGTGAAAACCCAAGTCCAAATTTATTTCGGGTTCGTTTTTGGCTCGAAAAATATATCGGGTACGACAAACAGCGCGAAAACGCGTGTTTTTCGGCTATTTTTAAGTAAATTTATAAAAACATATTATACGTTTGTAAAAATCAAAAATATTTCATAGATCGCTTAAAACGTTCCCAGTAAGTGTTTTGTAAATCTTTTTCAGCTTAACGGATGATACAATGCTTGTTTTGTTACTCTCTTTCGTGTTTAAATCTATATGTAAGGCCCCGAACCCGAGAACCCCACAGTTGGTAATCACTGAGAACACTTGTGACAATATTTAAACTAAAATAATTCATTTCATTAAAATAAGCAATTCAGAGTATAATTCAGCGGAAAACATAAATAATAAAATAAGTTCCCAAAACCCGAGAATTTTGCCCAAAATCAACATAGTTATCTTTAAATAAAAACTTTTAAAAATAAATGTTTAATTTAAAACCTTCAATTTCCGTATGCCCTTCACCGTCCAAGTAGTTTCGTGCACGTCCAAGCGATAAGGCATCCTCTTCCTAACCTGAAACTCACACAAACATGCACACAAAGTCAGCTTGAGCTGAGTGAGTTCAAGTTTTAAGTAAATAATATCAGTAGTAATAGTTATGATAGTCATACCAAAAGTTTAAAAAAAATAAAAGGGTGCATCCATCATATCATCATTATCGAAAACTAAACATCCTCATACATACATATACAAAATGTATATGTAAACATCCTTTCAATTACATCCCTATATATATAACAGTATATATATATAACATCCACGTATAACATCAGGGTCGAGCAAACGTACAACCCAAACACGTAACATCAGTGCATGCAAACACAAAGTAGGCATACACAACATCAGTAGTCGAAATGACTACAACATCGCCAAATATAGGCCAAGCAATAATGTATATACATACATATATATATATATATATATAACATCCCAATGCCTACCATATGCTAGCAAGCCTATATAAATTCGTTTAAAAACATTTCATCATGTAAGAAAACACTTAGGTGTGCATGCTAGCCCAAAAGTAAAAAAAGAGTAAAAAGGGCATCATGAAATCACCTGAAATCAATCGAACACCTGCAACGAGCTAGGAAATCCCTAAGTGCACAATCACAAGCAAGGGCCTGTAAATTATACACAACACGTTACTAAACTAGACCGTAAGAACACTCTTGCCTAATGGGCCGTTCAAGCCCAACACTTTGGCCCAAGGCCCAACACTTGGCCCAAGGCCCAACACTTGGCCTAAGGCCCAAAAACTTGGCCCAAGGCCCAACAACTTGGCCCAAGGCCCAACACTTGGCCCACGGGTAATCAAATCGGGTTGAATGCGCGTGTAATAAACCTTAAAACCATTTGTTAAACGAATCAGCCCCAAATAGACCAAATTCCATTTTAAATCTTTTCATTCATCAAGATTATGTCACCCGAGTTGATAGGGTTGACGGTTCCTTTTTACAACTCTTACTTTAACATTTAAACGAAAATTCGCGCACCGCCGACTCGATTGACGAAGCACTAACCACAACAGCCCCGAGCATCAAAAAAATAATTTTTCCACAGCCCTTAAACCCCCCTAGGGCTGTACAAACTGATTCGGTCGGTCACCCGATCAATTAACGCATCAAACTCAACAATTTGCAAATCTACACCCGATAAACCCTAGTTTTCGAACTAAAATCGATTGACCGACCTAAACACCTCCAATGACCACGAAATTTTAATATGATGTAAATGCCATACTGGGGATCTTTCTACACCGGAAACTCTAATTTTTATCCACGGGAAGTGGGTCAATTACCCCTTGGCCGAAAATCTGTCCAAAGAAAAGTTTGGGCAAAATTGAGCATCAAAACGATTAGGGGTGAACAAAAAGAGTGTTGGGGTTTGTAGTACATACCTTGAACTACTTCTAGGAGCTTGAAATCGATCAAAAATTCGAAGCAAAGAAGGGAGGGAGGCTGGAACCTTGGCCGATCGGACAGAATGCTGAACTAGGGTTTAGTTTTTTTTTGTTTAGTGTTATATCATAAAACTTTTTCATTCTAGCCCCCAGAAAAATAATAATAATAATGCAACTTGGAAGAAGTGTTAAGCGATGAGACGTATCGGGATAACGTAAAGGCTTCTGAGGAACATCGGATAAATCCCGAGAATTATACATACTCTACAATCCTTAATTCTTGAAACCGGAATTAACGGGCGTTACACTATAACGGGTAGTTAAACGAGCCTGCTTTCGTTTAACGGGTTTGCTATCGAACTAAGGCCATAACATTAATATACTAGGTTATATTAAACGTACATCACTTATAGATGCCCCCCCGGGATATCTGGGTCATAACCAGACCCGTTCGGTTAATCGTTCGTTCGTTACATAATAAGCGTTTAATTGCTTAATCGGTAAATACGTACTGAGGTGTACCTGGTTTTTTCATGAATGTCACATTCTCCCCCCGGTAAGAAATTTCGTCCCTGAAATTCAATATACCAGTTAAAAGCTTCTTAGGAACAAACAAGAATATTTGTTCTCGTTTTCAAATATATATAAATTCCCCGTTATAAGGCATTTTACCAAACTTTGACCACTGAAATTTTGTTGAGTCGTAACTGTTTGACTTTCCCGCCTATTATTTATACGGGCTCTTTACAAAGTTTAGTTATGTGTGAGTTCTCAAATGGTACTATCTATGCCCGTCAATAAGGCACTTTTTTGTTTCGGTATATAAGAAATTGTTAGTAGAACTAAAATCGATAGTGAACTCGATTCTAGAGATAGTTTATTCAATATGCTACCGGATTAATTTTCGAGACAACCTTGTACAGTTCTATGTATGTTGATGTCAACTTATTCATTTCCTTGACTCAAATAACACCTTTCAAGGGTTAACAAGTTACTACGTATATTAGCATATTTCTTTTGTTAATCTCAGGTGGTTTTCAGTTTGTTTTTGAATCTTACGAGCTTTATCTGTGGTTTCCGAAATCAAATTGGATTTTTCATTTTGAGTGTTGCTAACTTTTAGCCTTTTAAGATAACGATTTATGTTCTTGCTCGTATTGTACCAGTTATAGTGTCACTCATATAATATTATGGTAACTATTAGTATATGTGGATTAGACTAGTGGAAAATGCTGGCCGTTCTATGATTTTCAGTTACGTAGTTGTTATAGGTCGGGAGAAGGTATGCAATTTAAGTTCGTTGGCCAATTAGTACTCGGACCATACTATGTTATGTTCTCGGAATGATTTACGAAAGTGTGATATGAGGCTCATTATATTCTGTTCCTACTTCTACTGGGAGTTTCCGGTTGTTATAACATTACTGAGGGTATTTTATACTCTGCTTTAATTCTAGCGTGAGTCAGATATTCGGATCACCAATAATATTTATTTGAATTTTTGTGCATCTTATCGGCACCTAGATGAATAGAATCTTTGGACTTATGCACTTCGTCCATGATCAAGTCACATAGTTTACCAAAAGTTGGAATCTAGATTCGATTTGTTGGAGGTATAGAATTTCATCGGTTTTTTTCCTTTCCAAAGTTCTTATCGTCCCCGTACAAGATTTTGTTTCTAAATGTTATGCTCTTAAGGCTTTCTTTTGGGCGATATGAATATGCCCGATAATGTTTGTCTACAAAATCGTTTCAAATACCCGTACTTTCAAATGTTTAACTTTATCCCTTCATCTTAAGGCATCGGTTTTTCTCAATTACAATTGTTCCACGTTCTATTGCTCTTAGGGTTGAGTTTTGACTATAACAGTTTCTGACATATTCGTACTCGTTTATTGTTCGGTCTGTAACTCAATGAACGTTTATTTTTTTTGATCGAATCTGGTTTTCATGATGTTCTACTTTAAGTCTAGTTTCCAAAATGGTATAATTTGTAATTTTTGGCCGAGATTTGAATAGTTTTTATGATTTTATAAAAAACGTGTGTCAAAGCTGATGCGAGGTAACGAATAGTTTTTTCATAACTCTTTTTTGACAAGTTCAAATTGGTTGATTTTACTTCTGAAAGTTTATATTTTGAGTTAAGATTACAACCCAATTAGAATCGTTTAATTTGGTTAGGTAATGATTTTTAAACAAATAAAACACTTTTGCTGCACACTGAAATAGCTGCACATACCCTTCTATGTTAGAGGAATTTTTATGATTTTTGTGTCCACTAGAAAAATATAATAAAAATATTTTTATAAACCTAAGACATTTATGCAACTCTGATAAAAATTTCATAATTTAATTCTATGGTTTTCCTATGTAATAATATACATCTTTGCATACTAAAATCTGCATGTTATACTCGTTATTGATCGATACATTCGTTTTAGGCTTTGCCGGTGGCTGTCCAATTGTATTGTCGGGGTTGTTTAAATTGAGGTTTTGCTCCGTCGTCTTCCTAGGTATGTCATATGTTTTATACTTTAGTATCGTGATCTATGAAGCTCATTTGATTGATCAACTGTCGATAGATTGAAAACTAGGATTTCGGTTGTCTAGATTTTTAAATGTTGCGTCTAGCACGTTGTTGAGGGAATTAATAAGTAATTCGGATGTTGTAGCCTCGGTATGATTTACGGGCTGTGAAAAACTATATTTTTATGTTAATGGGGCTGAATTGGTTGTCGGTTGCTCAAACGGGTCGGTACAACGCAAATTCGCGTTTATTTGATAGTTGGTGCGTTGTGCTTGCGAGTTACCGTCCCATCCAACTTGTGTAGTGTCGTGTGGACTTGTTGGCTGTGATTTTATTAAATTTGGTCTACACGGGGCTGAGTTGGTTGTTAAGAGCATAAACAACTCATAAACGCGCATATTCGTTCAACTAGCAACTCCCGGGAGTATTTTGGGAATCCTTTGCCACACGGATTAGCTAAGGGAGGTTTTGGTAAATACAAGACGCCGGGTGCTGTTGTAATTGAACTTGGTAAGGCCAAGGCTTTAGGTAAATCAAACCATGCTAGAACGCCTCATAGGATAAACGAGTCGGTTCGGTTCCGTTAGTAATCTTTGCATGTAATCCGGCAGGCGTTTGAGTCATGGGGATACTTAGGGACTCTCTAGCTCGTTGTGATTGGGTGCCCCGTATCAGGTGAGTTCATGATGCCCGTTTTTAACTCTTTTTACGTTTTGGGCTAGCATACACACCTCCGTACGATTTTATTCGTTTAAATGTTCTGGACGATATTGTGCAGTTTCAATGGTATTTGTATATTTCTAGAATTATGTTTAGATTATATCCTATGCTGTAGGATATTTTTAAACCCGTTTATGATCTTATAATCCCGAAACTTATATATATTACCTATAGTCTAGGCTTGAGGATATTATTGGGCCTTGTAATAGTTCCTAGGCTACTCATTATTTATAGTTTACACGTGGTGATGTTGTTTGATTGATCGATTGTTTAAGGTTTACATTATTGATAGTCCATGCTTAAGTGCATTATTGGACTTGTTTATTGTTTTATATATTCCTGAAAAACTATATATTATTCATAGCCTATGCTATAGGATATCATTAGATTTGTTTATAATTATATATTCCTGAAAATTATATATTAATTACATGCTACGCCTTAAGATATTTTAGACTCGTTTTGGTCATAAACTCCTTAAAGTTATATATATTGTTTATGGTCTAGACTCGAGGATGTTATTACGCTTGGTGTTAATTGAATACGAGTAGACCTACTTACTTTGGTTCTTATTTTGGACTGACTTAGATATATATTACCTTATAGCCCACGATTGTTGATATTATTTAGTTCTTTGTGACTAAAGATTTATCTGAGTAGGCCTATTGATGTGTGTGTGCATGATGATTTTGGCCGGGCCAAACTATACGACTTAGGTTCTTAAATCCTGTGGCGGGTTCTTAAATTCCGTGGAGGGGGGGTCGTGTGGCGTAATCATCATTATACTAAATTCTTTGTGTGCATGAAGAATTTGGCCGGGCCAAACTATACGACTCAGGTTCTTAAATCATGTGGCGGGTTCTTAAATCCCGTGGAGGGGGGGAGGCTCGTGTGGCATAATCATCATTATAATAAATTCTTTGTGTGCATGATGATTTGGCCGGGCCAAACTATACGACTCAGGTTCTTAAATCCTGTGGCGGGTTCTTAAATCCCGTGGGGGGGAGGCTCGTGTGGCGTAATCATCATTTAGGCGGGTCAAATATATTACTCGGGTTTTAAAATCCCGTGGTGGAGAAGCCCGTCGTTTTCTAAACCGTGATCGGGTCAAATATATTACTCAGGTTATACTCGTGGTGGAGAGGCCCGTATCACGTGTTTAGGTTTGTAAGCCGTGAACGAATCAAATATATTACTCGGGTTTGACTCGTGGTGGAGAGGCTCGTGTCACATGCTTATGTCTTACCGTGTCCGGGTCAAATATATTACTTGAGTATTGACTCGTGGTGGAGAGGCCCGTGTACGCGTGTTCGACCGAGGATATCTTATTGGTATTTGCTTATTTAATTATTATTATTTCCCATAATTTTTTATACCTAGAACTTTTGAAATGAATTATAAATGTGGTTTCTGAAAACTTGAACTCACTCAGCTCTAGTTGACTTTGTGTGTATGTTAGATTGATTTTCAGGTTGAGAAGTAGGGAACTATAGCTTGAACGTGCTCAAGACTACTCGGACAGTTGAAGGCATATCCAGTAGGAGATTAATAACGCAAACTGTTTCTTTTCATTTATTAATTTAAGCATTTAAATTTTTGTTTTGGGCGCTCTTCCCAGTTTTTTTTTGGGATTTTGATATTTATTATTCCGCTGTTTATTACTCTGAACTGATTTTAATAAGATGAACTTGTTTGGGTTTTAAATTTTTGAGAATTTTTGGACATGATGACCAACTGTAGGATTCCCGGGTTAAGGGGTCTTACATACAATTTCTTCCTGCCTCAACACCTCAAAGATTGATAATAATTGTTGTTCATGTTCCTTTTCGTCTTTCGAATATATCAAGAGATCATTATTAATGTTATATCAATTTGTCGCGGTACGGTTTACAAACTCGGTTCAGATGATCCATGAAAACCGCGGGTGTATTAATTGGTCCAAAGGGCATAACTAAGGGTTCATAGTGATCATACCGAGCTCGAAACGCTGTTTTAGAAACATCTTACTTTTGATTTTTAACTTGAAGATAGCCGGATTGTAGATCAATTTTCGAGAAGTAATTCGTTCCATGGAGTTAATTTGACCAGTCGCCTAATTATGGGAGAGGATATTGGTTTTTGATGGAAATTTGTGTGTTCCCCAGTAGTCAACGCACATACTAAGCTTTCATCTTTTTTCTTTACCAACACACCGGTGCTCCCCAATGATGATAGTTATGTCCCATAAGGTCCTTATCTAATAATTCTTGTAGCTGTGTAATTAGTTCTTACATTTTGGACAATGCCAGACGATAAGGTGCCTTGGTAATAGGGGTTGCCCCTATGGTTAAGTCAGTTCGGAGTTCAGCTTGTCGGATAGTGATATTACAAATGGTTCATCAGGAAAAACATTATAGTATTCGAGTACTACACTCCTATATGTTTCATTGGGGTTTTTATGGTAAGGTTATCCAGAAATGCCATGCATTCCTGGCGTAACATTTTAACATCTCAAGCTGGGACGCGAGAAATAATATAGTGCCAGATTTTCTCCTTGTATTATAATTGCTTCATCATCCAAGATAGGAATTTTAACTCTTTAGTCATCACACACGATTTCCACCTTGTATTTAGCTAATCAGTCCATACTGATAATTACATCAATGCTTCCCAACTAGACTGGGAGTAGGTTAATAAAAATAGTTGGTTGTTTAGGATAATAAGAAAGTTTTGGAGTATTTGGTTAACAATTCTAGGTTTATTGTAAGTGAAGTCTATAGCATAAGAATCTCTTAGTTCATTAACCGGTACATTTCCCGGGGATAATAAATTAATGTGAAAAATACTTCTATCAATATTTATATTAAACGAAATTGAAGCATGTTAATTAGAAATTACGGATGTACCCTTCACCACATTTAAGTCTTGTCATGTCTTATCTGACCCAATCACTAAACGCGGCCTCCAGTCGAGTTAGACGTCGATGCTTGTTCTTGGTTTAACCAAGGACAGTTCTTTTTGAAGCGTTTCATACTTCCATACTCATAGTAAACATGCGGTTTTGTCATAGTTTGTGATCGAATTGGTTGTGATTGGGATAACTGTAAGTGATGAGGTTAGAATGGTCGGTTTACAGTATTCATAATGGTTTCACTGCTGCAGGCATAGTATCCAATCTTTCCGCTTTTATGACATGCCTTTATTCAACATACCTTTTAGCGAAGGTTCATTATATATGTTTAATTATGAACTAAAGTTAATTGTCGTATTATTTTGAGTTGTAGGGTACGCGCGTTTAAATTGTTGTAGCTCTTGTACTCCTGTTTCGTGATTAGCTCATTTTGTACTAGATGATTTCCCGGTACTCTCAACACACCTTTACTGACCAAATTCAAAGTTACCACCCCGGCTTGCGTCCCGGTATTCTCAAACGTCAAGTGGCTAACCGGATTAACTAAGGTCTCTACTTCTAGATTACTAACCATAGTATTAGTCAAACCAGATCGTTAGAACGGTTTGTGCATTCCAGTTGACCCGCCCTTTCATTTTGGATTTCATTCCTTGGACAAAATATTTCACTATAAGGGTTTTAAGTCTTGCCCAGGTCATGCGGATAATTGCCTTTTGTTCCTGAATTCGTACAATCGCTTTCTCCCACACAAGGGCGTGGCTAAGTAGTTTATTAGTAACATAATTAACGATACAATTTGATGGGAGCTACTGGTACGGATAACAGATTTTATCGTCTCGATCCATTTTACTAATTCATTTGATTCTTTAGTACCACTAGAATTTACATGTTTGCCCGACTTAAACCGTTTAAACGAGTATTCCCGTCGTGAAGGATCACGGTTGTTACGATTAGTATTCATGTTCGGAAAAAGAGTTTTGTTGCTAAAGGCATTTAGTGGAAGTAATTATCATTATCAGTAGTAGCATTAGTGCCCAATGAGGGAGTATTATTCGTGACAATGTTCGTATTTATCAAGAAAATAACATTTGTAGATGTATTCGTATTGAGCGACGAAATAATATTTGTGGTCGTATTAGTGCTTGGCCTTTGATTTGTATTCATTGTTGTATTATTGCTGGCAGCGAATCGCGCTGCGATTGTCTGAGTTACCATCTGAAGTTGCCGAACAATCCTTTCGGCCACAACTGCCTCAAATCACGTGTTTGTTTTCTTCGGGGCCATTCTATATTGATAAACAACTAAAATTCACATAATAGTAATTTTCCCTATAACTCACTACGTGGGAAATCACATTAGCTAACAGTCAGGTAATTCAAATAGCAGATACGTATTACACACACCAAATCATGTATCCATATACGCAGGATAGTACATAGTTCTAGCCCAATAAGGTCATTGTTTGCATGTATATATCGAAAGTTGTCATCCAGTGACAAGTAATTTTTAAACCAGTAAGGGTCAATGTTTGTAATAAAGGATCCAAATCGTCCTCCCTATCAACATAGCACACTATCATATGCTTGCATGGAGTATCGAAACTATACGCAACATTGTCATACTATCCTTGTCTATCCGAGCACACGTTATAATAATCACGAATAGTTCACAACTTGTACAAAAATTATTCAGTTGTAATCTCACCATCGGTTAATTATTTTATCCTGCCTCTCCCGTAAATGGACATTTGTTCGTTATGAGTTTAAACAGTATGTTGTAGTTGGAGGCATTTGTATACTTCCCTTGACCTTTGGATGTTATTAAATATAATTACAGAATATTCTTTCATCAGGTCATTCAGTATATGCAATCATGCTGGGTCTACTAAAAGGGATAATTTGTTAGTTGGGAGTAAGTATGATCTCTACAATCCAAGACACATCATTGGTCCACGAGCGTGAGGGTTTTCTTTTATGATAAACTGATCGGAATGGCAACAATATAGGAGTTGTTAGAGATACTCATACATATATGATTTGATGAATTTATTAGTTAAGGAGGTCTCATCAAGTTCGGTGGTACTGGTGAGGTATAGCAGAATTATTATTTTCATAGTTCGTGTATGATATATGTAATTGGTCACGGTTTGTTATATTATTGAAAATTCAATAGAATAGTTATTATATTATAATTTGATAAATCGTACTCTTAAGAGTAGTGTTTATTTTTGAACAACGGGAGTGGAAATATGACTAGAAACAGTTCAGTCTACTTGTTAGAAACTGGTACATGAGATAAAGATTAGGCCCGAATCGAGAAGTGTTGTGTTTCCTTGAGATGAACGTATGTAGATCACACTTTCCACGGTTCATTTCTGGACCTTGTATTTACGCTCGGTCTGTGATTCAATCATACAACAAGGCTTAGTTTGGACTCTCTAGAATGTCCTTGTATTCCCGTTTACTGGCAACATCACTTCTTCATCCAATATGAGACTACCGTTTTCAACGTCTTTCGTTTTCACAATTTGTCATAAAAACAATATTTTTTCCATAGCATGAATAAGAGTAAGAGATATTAGTACTTATGGCCAAATAAAATATTTTACTTGTTATAGTCAAGTACAATATTAATTACGATAAAATATAATATTATTTTTAATAAAATATAACTTTAATTATAATAAGAATTAATATTGATTATAATCGAATATAATATTAGTTACATTAAGAATTAGTATTATCGACAGTACTGTCCGTACATGTATTCGTACACCTTGTTCTAGATAGGAACGTATGCGTGTTATACACACACACACACACACATACTCAGCATTACCTTTTATACACATATGTTGCCATTTTTACCTACCCATACGTTCCGCGACTTCTCCCCGAATTCCCTCGTACAAGTAAGTCCGTTATTATGTTCCGGACCATAATAACTTACTTGTCCTGCAAGTTCATCCCGGCATCCATCTGTATATAATATTATATTACTATTTATTTTCCCAGAGTTAATCGAGCCTACGATTATATTTTAAGCACCCTAAGGGATAACCTAGTCCTTTATAACCAATGGCTTTGATACCAACTTCTGTCACACCCCGTTAAGCGATTTGCGGAAGCATAAAATGGAAATGTAACGGATACCTCTGATATCAACCACATTGTTTATAAAGAACAATACAAACTACTTTATAATATTTTACATTGATCTAACTTCATTTACAACTAGGTGATACAAACTACCCAGCCCCTTAAGCGGCTTTACTTCCTATTATCGCACTTGCATCAATTCACCCAGCATTGATCGCAAGTCAAACACGTAGCACATTTACTTTCTAATCCAATCCAGTACCTGAAAAACATGTTAAAACGGGTCAACTACAAATAGTTGGTGAGTTTCAGGAGTTTCAAGAACTCAGTTGTGCGTACAACAATCATAATTTATAAATACGCAAGTATGTATGTATGTACGTTCACAAATACGTTTGTTTGTATGTTTATGATGTAATAATGCTAAGCTACAGTGAAGCCTTGACTGTCTGTGTTGCGTGCATCCATTTCCCACGCCCAATCAACCACTGTGGTTCCCCTTCCGACCACAACATGCCCCGGTAACTATGTCTAACACTACATAGCCTTTTTGTATAAGTTTGGTCATGTACAAACGGCGGTCTGTGACACGACAACTAGGCCGATTCCGTTTGGGTTTGTCAAACCAATAGTACTATTCACAAGCCACCGGCTCGAAGTTAATCACTGTGTTCTTGGGGACTTTTGTGTGTTAGCACTTAGATAATTCCCATCATCAAACAATTCATAGTGTACAGATATATATCAACATATTTTTCACCCAAAACGTTCGTAAAAACACTTTAAAAGTGGGGTCATGAAACTCACGGTTTAGTCGGTACACGGTAGTGCGTCAGCTCGTAGTTCACTTGATTTGCTATCACTAGTCCCTATATCAATATTATAATAACATTAATATTTTAATATTATTATAATTGTTATACTAGACTAGGTTGTATAGCTAATCTGGGTATAGTTGTTACACCTAGAAAGTGTTAGTAGGCTTAGATTGTTATGTTGTTCAATGTCTAATACTTAAAATCAAACTTGGCTCAGTTTCCCCGTTTTCCCAGCTAGGTCAAGTTGCTCGTTTATGCGTTCGGAAAATAGTTATGGGGATATAAGCTTGGGTAAATGTGTTGGTCGATAAAATGATTAAGTTATAAAGAAAGATCACACATTGGAGTTCTGGATTCGCTACGGGGCTCGTTTTCGTTTATTCAGTTTGATTTGAGAAGAAACGTGCACAATTTATCCAAATTGTCCGGGTTTCTCATAAAAAGTTCATTTTTACTTAATTAATCCATAAATATGATTTTTGACCACTCTTGGTGTTTTGATATTCCAACAGGTTCGTTAACCACGAGCTTGTCGGTTTTTATCAGAATTGAATTTGTTTAATTTTCAAATTAGCATAATTAATTATCCGTTAATAGTTAAATTATAAAAATTTAGCCACTTATCAATTAAAATATGTAGATTTTTATAAAAATATTTTTGGAATTATTTAATGATTTAATAATTTATAAAAAATCATTTTATCTGTTTTATTTGGCCCGAAAATCATCCGTTTATACCAAACGATTTTCAAAAAATCCACAAAAATTTCTGAGTGACCAAAGTATATTTCAAAACAACCTGGAAAAATTCCAAATTTTAAAAATCTTGACAGATATCCTTTTTGAGCCAAAAACACCTATGAAAATTCAAATAAATGGAAACGCACAAAACATACTTAGGGTTTTTCAAGTGACCCAAAAATTTCATATGTGATTATAATATACGAAATCTGAGTTTTGCAAAAAATTTCATAATTTTTAAAGTATTTTAACTATTTTTCCCAAATAAAAACTCCAATTTGGTAATAAATTCGTCAAATGTTCTCGGATGGTTAAAAAATTACCAAATTTGAACAGGGACTCAATCATATTTCCCATGAGGACCCTGCAAAATGTTATAACCTAAAGATATCCACTTCACAATAGAATCCTAAACAGCCCGTACTTGTGCGATTCGGTATTACCTTAGCGGTTTTGGTTCGTTTTCGCCCTTCTAATCAAGTTTTCAGGATCTTGTGCTTCTATGCAAGCTAGGTACGGGTTCTATATCACAAAACAAGCAAGTTTCATTAACATGGCAGCCTCTTAACTTAGGGTTTTGGCTAGGGTATTAAACCGAACTTTGAGCCGTAAAAACACCGTTTAAACCCTTTAATTCGTGTTTAGGGCAAAAAAAGAGTATGATTCTAATTCCTAACCATGTGTATGATCAAAACATGTTTTTGAACCATTTTTATGATTTTTGCATAGTTAGGAATGATTTTTGGTAATCAAACTATGTTTATATGATATTAAACTTGATTAACAATTAAAAATAATGAATTAAATTATGTTTACCTTAGTTTTTTTTTATGGTTTGGCTGGAGAAATAAGTGAACTCCAGATTGTTCAAATTTAAGGTCAAAATATCTCAAAAATTTATTAAATACAAAAGGTGTCTTAAAGGGGGGGTTCCATTTTCCGTACGGGAGTAACATGGGCCCATTTTGGGCCCATTTGGCCCAAAATTCAGAATTTGTAAGCCCGAACGTGAAAACCAAAGTCCAAATTTATTTCGAGTTCGTTTTCGGCGCCAAAAAAAATCGGGTACGAAAAACAGCGCGAAAACGAGTGTTTTTCTGTTATTTTTAAGTAAATTTATAAAAAAATACTATACATTTGTAAAAAACGAAAATATTTTCACAGATTGCTTAAAACATTCCCAGTAAGTGTTTTGTAAATCTTTTTCGGCTTAACGGATGATACAATTGTAAGGCCCCGAACCCCAGGAACCCCACACTTGTAAAAATATTTAAACTTGAAAATAGTTCATTCCATTAAAACAACTAATTCAATGTATAATTCAGTGAAAAACATAAATAATAAAATAAGTTCCCAAAACCAGGGAATTGTGCCCAAAACCAATTTAAATATATTTTACAAAACTTTTTAAAATAAAATGTTCAATAATAAAATCTTCCATCCACGTATGCCCTTCACTAAGCGATAAGGCATCCTCCTCCTAACCTGAAACTTACACTAACATGCACACAAAGTCAGCTTGAGCTGAGTAAGTTCAAGTTTTAATAAATAACATCAATAATAATAATAATCATAATAGTCATTCCCGAAGGTTTTAAACTATAAAAAGGATACATCAGTTAGGCCATCATCTTCGATAAATAATCATCCTTATGTATATATATATATATATATATATACAAACCTACATATAAACATCTTTATAAGTGCATCCCTATATATATAAATATATATATATATATATATATATATATAACATCCAAGTAATAACATTATGGTCGAGCAAACGTACAACCCAAATACGTAACAAATCATCAACGTATGCAAACACAAAGTAGGCCTACGCAACATCCGTAGTCGATAACGACTACTAACATCGCCAAATATTGGCCATACAATAATACATACATACATACTATAACATCCCAAGGCCTACCATAAACTATCAAGCCTATATAAAATAGTTTAAACGTTTCATCAAGCAAAATCGCATAGGTGTGCATGCTAGCCCAAAAATTTAAAAAGAGTTAAAAGGGGGCATCATGAACTCACCCGAATTCAACCAAACACCAGCAACGAGCTAGGGAATCTATAAGTGCACACTCACAAGTAAGAGCCTGTAATTTGTACACAACGCATTACTAAACTATCCCGTAATAACACACTCGCCTAACGGACCGTCCAAACCCAATAGTTTTGACCCGAGGCCTAGCCCTTACTCATTTACTTTAAATATACATAAATACTATAACATCCCAAGGCCTACCATATACGAGCAGCCTATATAAAATAGTTTAAATGTTTCATCAAGTAAAATCGTTTAGGTGTGCATGCTAGCCCAAAACTTAAAAAGAGTTAAAAGGGGCATCATGAACTCACCTGACACGAGACACGGATTCACCACGAGCTAGAGAATCCCTAAGAAATCCCAAGACTCAAACACCTGCCGGTTTACATTCAATCAATACTAATGACATCAAGATGACTCGTTTATCCTACGAGACGTTATAACGGGGTTCGGGTCACCTAAAGCCTCGACCTCATCAAACTAAATCACAACAGCCCCCGAGGCCTCACATTCACCAAAACGACCCTTAGACACTCCTGGGAATAAAGAATTCCCAAATTACCCCCGGAAGCACTAGATGATACCAATATGTGCGTTTAAGAGTCGATTAGGCCATTAACATCCAACTCAGCCCCTTGTGGACCCAACATGATAAAATCACAGTCAACAAGTCCACACGATGCTACACGAGTCAAAAGGGTCGGTAATTCGCAAGTACAACGCACCAACTACTCAATAAACGAAATTGCGCGTTGTACCAACCCGTTGGAGTAACCGACAACCAATTCAGCCCCATAACTTATGAAAATGATTTTTCAACAGCCCGTACATCAACCCAAGTGTCCCCGAGCTGAATTAGTCGTTAATCACTTCAACCCTCGCGTTAAACGCAACAAACTAAAATTCTAGTCAACCGAACACAATCTTTCAAACGATAACTAGTTGACCAATCTAACGAACCCCAATGAATATGGTTTTTAATTATGATATACTACACATACCTAGGAGGATTTTGGTGCAAAAACCTCACTCAAAACAGTCCCAGAAAAGCTCAATTGGACAGCCACCCGGTTAGCCTACAACAAGTCATTAATCGATCAATACGCGTGTTATAACGACCAATTATGGTGTAAAAGACTTGGGGAATCGTAGTACTAACCTTTAATTGATGTTTTACGCTCACGACCCGGCCAGAAAAAGGAAAATCACAGGGGAGGGGCTGTGAAGGCGCCGATCGGACAGCAAGGTAAGGGTTAGGGTTTTTTTTTTGTTTATTGTTATAATATAAAAATGTTTCATCCAAGCCCCTCAAATTTGAAAGATTTGGCTACTTCAAAGGAAAGTTAAATGTTTTAACCTACCGGGATGACGGAAAGGTTTCTGGGAAAAGTCGGTTAAGTCCCGAGAATTATACATACTTTACAGGCTTTGAATCCTTGAACCGAAAATTAACAGTCATCACAAGTCCACCCCCCTTACAGTCGGATTCGTCCCCAAGTCCCGATGCGACAAGAACAACTGAGGATAGAGTTTCATCATCTCATCTTCGGACTCCCAAGTAGCCTCGGAACCCCTACAGTGCCTCCACTACACCTTCACCTGCCTAACCACTTTATTTCTTAGACGCCTTTCCTGACGGTCAAGTATAGCAATAGGTTCCTCAACGTAGTTCTGCTTACTATCAAGCTCAATATCATCAAGAGGCAAATGGGCCTCTTCATCCACTAAACATTTCCTCAAATGGGACACGTGAAAAGTAGGATGAATCCCTGCGAGCTCCTCGGGCAATTCCAACCTATACGCTACCTCACCAACACGGGACAATATACAGAACGGACCGATGAACCTCGGACTAAGCTTCCCCCTCTTACGAAAACGAATAATACCCTTCCAAGGAGAAACGTTCAACATAACCCGATCCCCAGCCTAAAAGACAATAGGCCTTCGCCTTTTATCCGCATAGGACTTTTGACGATCCAGAGCGGCCTTCATAAAAGCCTTTATCTTATCGACCTTCTCAGTCGTAGCCTCAACCACCTCCAAACTACCCAACTGTTTCTAACCAATGGAACCCCAATAGACTGGAGTCCTACACCTCCTACTATAAAACATCTCAAAAGGTGGCATCCCAATCGTGGCGTGATAACTGTTATTATACGACAAGTCTACCAACGGTAAGTGACGATCCCAACTACCACCAAAATCGATAACACAAGCCCGCAACATATCCTCAAGAGTTTGAATGTTCCTCTCGGACTGACCATCCCTCTGCGGGTGATGAGCGGTACTGATGAGGAGTTTGATACCCATCTCCTCGTGAAATTTCTTTCAAAACCTGGAGGTAAAACGTGTATCCCTATCCGAAAAATAGATACCGGCACTCTGTGCCTTGAAATGATCTCACGAATAAACATATCAGCCAGCTGCTCAGAATTAAATGTTTCTCGGATCGGCAAGAAATGGGCGCTCTTGGTCAATCTATCAACGATTACCCAAATGGTGTCATAACTACCCCTAGTAGTACGAGACAGTTTAGTCACAAAATCCATCGTAAGATGCTCCCATTTCCACTCAGGTATTTCCAATGGTTGAAGTTTCCCGAACGGCTTTTGGTTCTCGGCCTTAACTTGTAGACACGTCAAACACTTACTCACATACTGAGCCACCTCAAACTTCATTGCAGGCCACCAATAATTCTTTTTCAGGTCTTGGTACATCTTGGTCACTCCCGGATGAATGGAATAGCGCGACTTGTGTGCTTCATCCAAAATTTTACCTCTGAATCCCCCATACCTCGGTACCCATAACCGCCCATCCTTATACTTCACCCCATCACCGACATCTTCCAACAACTTTTCCTGACCCCAAATACGTTCTGACATAATCCATTCCACCTGCAAAGCTTCATTCTGGACGTTGGCTATTTGTTTTAAAATATCGGGTTTAAGAATAAGTTGATAAGATTTCACACGAATAGGGTTCGGTCTCTCCTTCCGGCTCAACGCGTCGGCCACCATGTTAGCCTTACCGGGATGGTACATAATCTCCAAGTCATAATCCTTAATCAATTCCAACCATCAACGTTGTCGTATATTCAATTCCTTTTGTTCAAAGAAATACTTTAAGCTCTTATGATTAGTATAGATAACGCAAGGAACGCCGTACAAGTATTGCCTCCACAACTTAAGCGCAAACACAACCGCCGCCAGCTCCAAATCGTGAGTAGGATAATTCGCTATGAGGCTTCAATTGTCGTGAGGCATAAGCGATGACTCGGCCTCGCTGCATCAGAACACACCCAAGTCCCTAGTATGAGGCATCAGAATAAACCACTAAATCATCGGTGCCATCGGGTAAAGCTAGAATCGGGGCATACCTCAAACCTGTTCTTCAATTCGAGAAAAGCCTCTTCTTGCTCAGTACCCCAAACGAACTTAACGCTCTTCTTGGTCAACTTGGTCAATGATGAAGCAATTTTCGAAAAGTCGGGAATGAAGCGGCGGTAATACCTCGCCAAGCCCAGAAACCTATGAATTTTGGATGGAGACTTAGGAGATTCCCATTCATTTACGGCTTCCACCTTTGCAGGGTCAACCAAAATACCACTCGTGTTAATAACATGACCCAAGAACTGAACCTCGCGCAACCAAAAAGAACACTTAGAAAACTTCGCATACAACTTGTTCTTTCGCAGAGCTTCCAAAACTTCCAAGAGATAACCGGTGTGATCGGATTCGCTTTTGGAATATACAAGAATGTCGTCGATGAACACAATAACCGAACGATCGAGCATCGGTCTACACACCCGGTTTATAAGATCCATGAACGCAGTCAGCGCGTTGGTCAAACTGAAAGACATCACGAGGAACTCATAATGTCCATAACGAGTGCGGAAGGTGGTCCTAGGAATATCTTCCTCCTGAATTTTCGACTGATGATACCCGGACCTAAGGTCGATCTTCGAGAACCAACTAGCTCCTTGGAGCTGATCAAATAAGTCGTCGATTCTCGGGAGAGAGTACCGATTTTTAACAGTGAGTTTATTCAATTCCCGGTAGTCGATGCACATCCGCATGCTACCGTCCTTCTTCTTAACGAACAGGACCGGGGCACCCCAAGGTGAGATGCTCGGTCGAATGAAGCCCTTGTCGAGCAAGTCTTCCAACTGAGCCATAAGTTCTTTCATCTCATTCGGTGCTAGACGGTAAGGAGCTCGAGCAACGGGTTTTGCGCCCGGCACAAGGTCTATCTGGAACTCGACCTCGCGGTCCGGCGGCACATCTAATAAATCATCTGGAAATACATCCGGGAAATCCCGAACGATAGGAACATCACCGACTGTAGCCACCTTGGTTTTCATATTTATAGCATACGCCAGATACGCCCACAACCCGCTGCATCAACCTTCCCGCCTAAAGCATAGATATGATATGTGGCGTCGCACCATTTCGGTCACCGAAGACCGTAATCTCGGTCCCATCCGGGGCCCTCAGACGAACAAGTTTCTAACCACAGATGATCTGAGCATCAACACTCGCGAGCCAATCCATCTCGAGCCACATCGAAACAACCAAGCGGCATCAAATATAACCGCACCGGAAATCTATACCCAGACAACTCGATGGAATAACCCTGAATAGCCTTAGACACGGAAACGAATTTTCCTACCGCGACCTCAACCTCAAACACATCGACCACGCGCTTGGGTGATTTATTTAACGAGGAACAGAAAGCGGTAGACACAAAACTTCTACTGGCACCCGAATCAAGTAAGACTGACGCCTGCAATTCATAAAGTAAAAAGGTACCTAGGATAATATTATACTACCGCATAGCTACATGGTCATCACATACGATTCCAAAGGAATAAGACATTATAGCGGTGGAATAAAAGCTAAATAAGGAAAAGTACCTGAAACAACATCCGCATCATCCTTCGCCTCCCTCTTGGAGATGTTGAAGGCCCTCGCCATGGCCTTCGGCTTCTCTTCCATCTTCCCCCTCGAGGAAGTCCCCTGACCGGACCCCCCCTGCCCTACTGGTAGTACAGTTTGAAGCCAAGTGGCCGAAACCCTTACAGCGGAAACATGTCAACGTCGGACACTCGAAATGGGGGTGTCCCACCTTATCACGACGAAAACAGGAGCCAGACCTACTCTTACATTCCCCCTGTGCGGTTTCCCGCACTTCTTGCAATTACCGAACGCCGCATCCCTCTTAAACTCAGAAGTTTCAGTCTTCACCTTTTTCTCAGACGAATTAAAATTGCTTCCCCCAGGCCGCTTACCATACGAATTAGTGTTCCAAGTCTTCCTAGTCTCGGTCGGCGGTAACTTCTCCCTCTGATCATATAATCTGCCTGCTAGGGTAACTACCGAGTGAAAAGAGTTCATGCCGGTGGTCACCACACCCCTACGAATATCTGCCGAAAGCCCTTTCACATACTTTTTAATCCTCTTGGCTTCGGGAGTAACCAAATCAGGACATAAACGGGCCATCTGGTTAAACTTGGTGGTATACTCCTGATGCGATACTACCCGCCTCCAAGGTCAAGAATTCTTGTTCAATATTATCCAATTCATACGGAGGACAAAACTGATCAAGAACCAACTCTTCAACTCATCCCATGTCATCCTCCTAATCGAACGATCACCCATCGCCTGCACCAGATTATCCCACCAACACAATGCCTCGGAACTAAACGAGGCAGTAGCATACGTCACCATGTCATCCCCCTTGCACTTACTAACTCTCAGAACGGCCTCCATCTCCCTCACCCACTGATGTGCTTCCAACGCATCCTTAGTACCATCGAAAAAAGGAGGATCACACTTCTTAAAGTCACCATATGAGCAACCCCGAGTAGATACACTAACAGTCCACACTTCATCTTCATCCCCACTCGGCACATACACCTCTTCCTCCTCATCAACTTGTGTCTCCCTACCCTACCTTTCTTTACCCGAACTCTTACCAACCATAGACTCCTCCATGGCCCTAACGGCCTCAGCAACGATCTCGGGAATGGCGCTATGGAGCACCTGGTAAACCTCGTCTGCGATAGCCGCGCGCATAGCAGGATCTAAGGTGGGGTTATCCCCCTCCTCATGAATCGGGTTTTCCTCCTGCTAGGAAGTAGGAAACTCACTCTCGGCTTCGGCACGAGGCTTACGACCACGACCACGAACACTAGGACGGCATCTCTTAGCTGCTCGAGTATTAACCATGACTTATCCCTACAAAGACAGAATTTTAGCACGGTCAAGTACAAGTGGCATTTAGAACATGTAAGGTAAGGGTAAATTGCTAATGACGTTGATCAAGTGTAATTAGTCATTTACTTTACCCGCCCGTCCTAATCACCCCTGGCCCCTAACCACATTAGCATTCTATCTAACACCTAAACAATTAATCACATACTGGAAACCTTAAATTCAAAGGAATGACTAAATAATTTAAAGTTACCTTTTGGCGTGCAGCTACTCACGATGGGCATACTAGTTTCTTTCTTATAGTTCGAGTCCAAGCATTCGGGATGCTAGGATCCCTCGAACTCCTGCTCTGATACCAACTTGTAAGGCCCCGAACCCTGGGAACCCCACAGTTGGTATTCATACAAAACATTTGTAAAAATATTTAAACTTGAAAATAGTTCATTCCATTAAAACAACTAATTCAGAGTATAATTCAGCGGAAAACATAAATAATAAAATAAGTTCCCAAAACCCGGAAATTGTGCCCAAAACCAATTTAAATATATCTTCTAAAACTTTTTAAAATAAAATGTTCAATAATAAAATCTTCCATCCACATATGCCCTTCACCGTCCAAGTAGCTTCGTGCACGTCCAAGCGATAAGGCATCATCCTCCTAACCTGAAACTCACACTAACATGCACACAAAGTCAGCTTGAGCTGAGTGAGTTCAAGTTTTAATAAATAACATCAATAATAATAATAATCATAATAGTTATTCCCAAATGTTTTAAACTATAAAGGGGATACATCAGTTAGGCCATCATCTTTGATAAATAATCATCCTTATGTATATATATATATACAAACCTACATATAAACATCTTTATAAGTGCATCCATATATATATAAATATATAACATCCAAGTAATAACATCAGGGTCGAGCAAACGTACAACCCAAACACGTAACATCTCATCAACGTATGCAAACACAAAGTAGGCATACGCAACATCCATAGTCGATAACGACTACTAACATCGCCAAATATTGGCCATACAATAATATATACATACATACAATTACATCCCAAGGCCTACAATATACGAGCAAGCCTATATAAAATAGTTTAAATGTTTCATCTAGTAAAATCGTTTAGGTGTGCATGCTAGCCCAAAACTTAAAAAGAGTTAAAAGGGGCATCATGAAATCACCTGAGAGGTGACACGGATTCACCACGAGCTAGAGAATCCCTAAGAAATCCCAAGACTCAAACACCTGCCGGTTTACATTCAATCAATACTAATGACATCAAGATGACTCGTTTATCCTACGAGACGTTCTGACGGGGTTCAGGTCACCTAAAGCCTCGACCTCATCAAACTAAATCACAACAGCCCCCGAGGCCTCACATTCACCAAAACAACCCTTAGCCACTCCCAGGAATAAAGAATTCCCAAATTACCCCCGGAAACACTAGGTGATACCAATACGTGCGTTTAAAAGTTGATTAGGCCATTAACATCCAACTCAGCCCCGTGTGGACCCAACATGATAAAATCACAGTCAACAAGTCCTCACGACGCTACACGAGTCAAATGGGTCGGTTATTCGCAAGTACAACGCACCAACTACTCAATAAGCGAAATTGCGCGTTGTACCGACCCGTTGGAGTAACCGACAACCAATTCAGCCCCATAACTTATAAAAATGATTTTTCAACAGCCCGTACATCAAACCAAGTGTCCCCGAGCTGAATTGGTCGTTAATCACTTCAACCCTCGCGTTAAACGCACCAAACTACAATTCTAGTCAACAGAACACAATCTTTCAAACGATAACTAGTTGACCAATCTAACGAACCCCAATGAATATGGTTTTTAAGTATGATATACTACACATACCTAGGAGGATTTTGGTGCAAAAACCTCACTCAAAACAGTCCCGGAAAAGCTCATTTGGACAGCCACCCGGTTAGCCTACAACAAGCCATTAATCGATCAATACGCGTGTTATAACGACCAATTATAGTGTAAAAGACTTGGGAAATCGTAGTACTAACCTTTAATTGACGTTTTACGCTCATGACTCGGCTAGAAAGAGGAAAATCGCAGGGGGGCGGGGCTGTGAAGGCGCCGATCGGACAGCAAGGTAAGGGTTAGGGTTTTTTTTTTGTTTATTGTTATAATATAAAAAATGTTTCATCCAAGCCCCTCAAATTTGAAAGATTTGGAAACTTCAAAGGAAAGTTAAATATTTTAACGTACCGGGATGACGGAAAGGTTTCCGAGAAAAGTCGGTTAAGTCCCGAGAATTATACATACTTTACAGGCTTCGAATCCTTGAACCGAAAATTAACGGGCGTTACAACAATGCTTGTTTTGTAACTCTTTTTCGCGTTTAAATCTATAGCGGGTAGTTAAACGAGCATGCTTTTGTTTAACGGGTTTGCTATCGAACTAAGGCCATAA